>NC_057809.1:240326198-240480663 GCF_018294505.1 Triticum aestivum
AAGTCAACTATTGCCATCTCCTTCTTGTATTAAGCATATATAGCATTATGTGATCATGGTCAAGGTAATCCTTCATGCTGTAGGTGTGTGACATTATGTAAATTGTCTTTTGATTACAGTGATGATAACATAGACATGAACATAGAGGACATGATGGTTATGGAAGCGATTTGGCGTTCAATTCAGGTAAAGAAAAGGTTCTTATATGTCCCTTGAATGAACAGTATTTGGTTTGTGCAAGATGTACGATTTCAATAATATTATGATGCGACTTGTTGGATCAAATTGTTTTCTATATGAGCTGCGGAAAACATGACGGTTATTTTCTTTGTTCTTACTGTTTTCTCTCTGTCCTTCAAGTTGACAGTAGTTCATTTGTGTTACTGTTCTACAAACAGTATGCTGGCAGTTAATGACGATGTCCTACTTATTTTTGTTGTTTCCCTTCTTACGGTATATTTGAAGATAGGAGTATCAAGACACGATTATTATTGTTGCAGACAATTCCTGCTGAAACATGCATATACTCCCTCTATAAAGAAATCTCTTTACAGAGGGAGTAGTTCCTAACTGTGTGCTTGTTAGTTTTTAATGGTTACAAGATTAAGCGAAGAGATTGAGATCAACTGCAAAATAAGGTGATCTTTGCAGGCTTTGCCATCCTGGATCACTCGAGGAGAAACAAATAATCTTGATTTCCTTAAGAGGCTATACTGCCTTTAGTTTCCTTAACCTTTTTCAGTTGACCATATGTTCTTAAGTAAATTTTCACTTTCGCACACACTTATTTTCTTCTAGAACTGTTGCGATGGGGTTTATCTTTTAAACTGGATATTGATGTGCAATCTACTTGTCGTGACAAATTCTTCGAAGTACTGCCATTACTTTGTATTTTGGTAATAAACAAAATAATTTAATTGTCATCTGAGCCTAGACTACCAATGTTTTTTTCAATTAAGCGTATGTTCCAAATTATTGTCTCACCTTTGATCTTGGAAGTTTGATTTTAAATTGTTTTGATTTCATAAAGAAACATAACTTATGTTACAGGACACCATATATTTCCTTCTAGAATTGTTGAGATGCAATTTATCTTCTAAACTGAATGTTGTTCAGATGGGCAATCTAAAATTCGTGTCAAATTCCTTCAAGTGATGCATGTACTTTGATTGTTTGCACGGCACCCTGCTGAATTAGGAAAATTCGTGGACCATCTTATAGTACAGAAAAGTTTGAATATGTATATGCTTGTAATATTATGCTGACATTCTCTCTCTTAGCAGGAGCAAGGAAGTATAGGAAATCCTTCTTGTGGGAGCTTTATGCCTTTTGAGCAACCAACGCGTGAGAGGCAGGCATTCGTTGCAGCTCCTCCTCTAGAAATGCCCCATCCTGGTGGATTTTCTTGTGCTGTTGCTGCTATGGCTGAGCACCAGCCATCAAGCATGGATTTCTCTTACATGACTGGTAGTAGTGCGTTCCCAGTCTTTGACATGTTCCGCCGACCGTGCAACATTGCTGGTGGAAGCATGGGTGCTGCGGAAAGTTCACCAGATAGCTGGAGCGGGATAGCGCCAAGTTGCAGCAGAAGGGAAGTGGTAAGAGAGGAAGGAGAGTGCTCAACCGACCACTTGTCAGAGGGTGCAGAGGCCGGGACAAGCTATGCCGGCTCGGACATTGTGGTGGATGCGGGGACAATGCTACCGTTGCCTTTTGCTGACAATTACAGTATGGTTGCAAGCCATTTCCGTCCTGAGAGCATCGAAGAACAAATGATGTATTCCATGGCTGTTTCTTTAGCAGAAGCTCATGGTAGAACGCACACGCAAGGGTTGGCATGGTTGTAACGCGATGATTGTGACGTTTACTGCCTTCTCTCCCGCACTATCGTTGTTCTGCCCCCCTTCTGCTCTTTTTTGCCACCCCGTGTTCGGCCGTTTTGTTTCTCCTTTTTGCATGTGTTGCATCATGGTTTGATATAGTTCCCGCTATAGCTCTCCATTATTGCTTATATGTTGTAAAATGGAATATGAGGAAGAAATAGAAAAGAGAATGAGTCAGTGTTCTTGATGCCAAAAGAAGGATGCAAAAATGTTTCGGGTTGACCATTGCGAGCTGCAGGTGTATTTTCTATTTTGGGTGACTAATTCCAACCTGCCGTGCAGTTGATGGATGGGGCGATTAAAATGCGCGACTCCAAAACTCCCTCGAACAAAATCCTCTCGCCCAACTCGCTGGCTTGATGAAGCCTATTCGCTCTCATTGGCATTACTCCTATGAAGGATGCCCGCCTTCCCATTGGCATTACTCCTATGAAGGATGCGCCGTTACTATAGCCGTAAAGTGCATGTCCGGAGCCTTGAGAAAGGTGACCTTATTCCTCGTCGGATTCAGTCTGCGAAGGGATTAAACAAGTTGATACCGAAATGAAAAGGCCCTTATCGGGTAGTTCAAGTCACTAGACCTAGCCCAGTCCGTCTAAAGACCGAAGATGACTACAAAACTCATGGAATATTGAGCATCTTCATAATGTGAGGCGTGGTTGCCGTGCTGCATGACAATCTCTTTGGTACAAGTTGGCCGGCAAGACATGTAATCCTTTGTATAAAGCCAGGAACAGACCCTATGTATAGTGAAATAAATCTAAGTGTTTCACAACTCTTTGTCAAAGTACATATTTACTTAATGCATGATGCATGCCATGATGTGCTGCATTCTACCTTGTATGAAATGCTTAATGAGTTGTCAAGGTCTCTAGCCTCCTCTTTCTTTTCTTTCCTTTTCTCAAAGGATAGAAGGGTTCCTCGCCGTACAAGTTTCCCGGGGAGAGTGATGGTGTGGATACCAAGTGATGTTCAGGTTATCATTTACGACAGGAAGTAGATCAAAGAAAAGCTAAGTTGGAAAACTTTCAAACAAATTTCTTTGTTGTAGTTTCTATTTTCCTTGAACGATTTTAGCCTTTGTATGAAAAACTTACACGCAAAGGAATCTTGTCGCGACCGATTGCGCTCTTACTTCGCTACGAGTCCGCTCAGCAACTTAAGTACCTGCATGGAAACCGTCAAGTGTGATCTTTTGCCGGCAGCGACACTTCCAACAGGCTGCTAAGGATCCGTTCTCCAAGCGCTCGTGGCGAGAGTGTGTGTACCAACAAGTTCCCGACAAACGTAGGGTATAGAAACATGCAAAGGTAGAATAAAACAAGGAAGATAGCATACATTCATCCAATAGCACAAGCTATATTACATCAAAAGCATAGGGTAGCTCTAACTTAGGCTAACTGTCTTTTACATGAATGACACTTGCGACAAAGAATACCGGAGAGGCTATTTCATGAGCTGGCCTTGAGTCTTGGAAATTCCGCCAACCCTATTGGCAATTGGAGCGACAAGCGCTTCGGCGGCGCTGGTGTCGGTCCCCTTTGGCAAGCTAGTGAAGACCTTGGAGAGATCGATGCCGGGATTGCGATGCATGATCTTGGCAAGTACTTTGAACAACACGTCATGGCAAAGCTTGCAGGACTCACTGGCAAACTGGTCAGCTCGGTCTTCGTGATGTTTCTCCAGTGCGGTAATGAAGCTGTCAAAGAAAAAAGTTAGCCGGACGCTTGCCGCCTCTTGCTCGTTGTTGGAGAAGGTATAACTCCCCATATCCATGATGGCCAGTTGTGCACTGAGACGTTCTGCAATGTCGACAAGGCGAGTTGTCCAAAGTTGCAGGCTCTTCTTCAGTTCATTGAAGGTGTTCTCGGCATTGGAGAGCGAGGACTTCTCGTTTTGCTAGTTTATCAACATGTTCTTCTCCCTGGCTTTGCCGGCCTCAAGGTCCTCCTCCAGAGTGGAAACCTTCAACTTGAGATCAGCATTGGTGTCATCACACGAGTGAGCTCTTTGGTCTTGGTTGATAGCGACGTTTGCAGCTCCGCCAAGGTGTGAGCCATCTTCTGCGCATCTTCTTTGAGCACCAAGATCTCCTTGTTATAGATAGCCAGATCTTCTTCAAGCCTTTTCACCTTGGCTTCTAAATCCACCTTGACGGCCTTGGAAGCTTCGGCAGCCTTGACGGCCTCTTGGAGCTTGCCAGCGCGATCCAGGGCTTGAGTTTCAATGGTCTTCTTATGTTTCTCTTCTAGCTCCTGGGTCCAATTCGCAACGAGGGTTTGAACATCCTCATCCTTACGGCTAAGCTTGGTGGCAAGTGATTCTTCTCTGGTGGCAAGATCCTTTTCTCTAGCATCAAGTTGCACCTTGAGTTCAACTAGCTTGCCGTCCAGAGCTGCTGCTTCCTTCTTAGCAGTGGAAAGCTCACCCCCCTGTCCCTTGATAATTTGGACCTTGTCCTCGTACCACTTGCGGGTCTCTTCTACCCTCTCATTCAGCTTTTGTTCGGCCAACTCCATGGCTTGTTGCTGTGCTTGGAGTTTCTCCCAGCACCTGCTATAGCGCTCTTGCACATCCTTGAACCAAGCAGCCATGCCTTCAGGAATGTGAAATATGCAGAGCTTTCATCGGAGGTTTCCATTTCCCCAGAGTTGCGAGATAAGGGGACGATGATTCCCGCCATTATATCTTCAAGGGAAACATTCCCAGCATCAGATGAGCTAAGGGCTTCAGATTCTTGCTGCTGGTTGAGGGGCTCCAAGAGATCTGCCACTGGTTGCACTTCAGATATAGCAGGATGGTTTTCACCAATTGGCCCTTCATTGTCGGCTTCTCCCATCTCAACATCTGTCATGATTGAAACAGACGTGTTGCCGGGGGCTTTATCAGCTTCCACGACAGCTTCCTGGCTTCCTTAACTTCAGACGTTGCAGCTTCTTCGACAAAAAATTTGGCAGCTTCATCAGCGGCACTCTTTGCAATCTCTTGCACATCCACAATTTTCTCCTCCTCTTCTAGTGGAGTTGAGTATGCAAGATGAAAAAGAAAGGGTGAAGAGCAGAAGAAAATTCAAAATTTGGGTCAAGTTCAAGAAAACCAACAAAAATAAGATTATGCTTGGACAGGAATTTACCTTGATGAGCATGTGGAGGTGATGTCGTTTCTCCTCCGGCAACATTAGTTGCCGTCGCTCGGTCCCTGGAAACATTAGTTGCCGGCGGGCCATCGACGCGGACAAGCTCTTCTTGGTACTCCTCAGGAGGAGGACCGGTCCTTGTCGATGAGCTGCTTTGTGAAGGGGCATGAGTTGAGGGTGAAGGAAATATGCTCTAGAGGCAATAATAAAGTTGTTATTTATATTTCCTTATATCATGATAAATGTTTATTATTCATTCTAGAATTGTATTAACCGGAAACTTAGTACATGTGTGAATACATAGACAAACATATTGTCACTAGTTTGCCTCTACTTGACTAGCTCGTTGAATCAATGATGGTTATGTTTCCTAACCATGACATGAGTTGTCATTTGATTAACAGGATCACATCATTAGAGAACGATGTGATTGACTTGACCCATCTGTTAGCTTAGCACGATGATTGTTTAGTTTGTTGCTATTGCTTTCTCCATAACTATATATGTTCCTATGACTATGAGATCATGCAACTCCCGAATACCGGAGGAACACCCTGTGTGCTACCAAACGTCACAACATAACTGGGTGATTATAAAGGTGCTCTACAGGTGTCTCCGATCGTGTTTGTTGAGTTGGCATGGATCAAGATTAGGATTTGTCACTCCGATTGTGGGAGAGGTATCTCTGGGCCCTCTCGGTAATGTACATCAGAATAAGCCTTGCAAGCAATGTAGCTAATGAGTTAGTTACGTGATGTAGCATTACAGAACGAGTAATGAGACTTGCCGATAATGAGATTGAACTAGGTATTGAGATACCAACGATCGAATCTCGGGCAAGTAACATACCGATGACAAAGGGAACAACGTATACCGTTATGCGGTTTGACTGATAAAGATCTTCGTAGAATATGTAGGAGCCAATATGAGCATCCAGGTTCTGCTGTTGGTTATTGACCGGAGACATGTCTCGGTCATGTCTACATAGTTCTCGAACCCGTAGGGTCCGCACGCTTAACGTTCGGTGATGATCGCTATTATGAGTTTATGTGTTTTGATGTACTGAAGGTAGTTCGGAGTCCCGAATTTGATCACGGACATGACAAGGAGTCTCGAGATGCTCAAGACGTAAAGATCGATATATTGGAAGCCTATATTTGGACATCGGAATGGTTCCGAGTGGTTCGGGCATTTTTCCGGAGTACCGGGAGGTTACCGGAACCCCCCGGGGAGTATATGGGCCTTATTGGGCCTTAGTGGAATAGAGGAGAGGGAAGGGAAAAGATAGAGGCGCGCCCCCAAGCCCAATCCAAATGGGGAAGGGGGCCGGCCCCCCTTTCTTTCCTCCCTCTCTCCTTCTTCCTTCCTCTCCTACTCCTACTTGGAAGGGGGCCGGGAGTAGGACTCCCCTAGGGCGCGCCATAGAGAGGGCCGACCCTCCCCCTCCTCCACTCCTTTATATACGGGGGAGGGGGGCACCCCATGGACACACAAGTTGATCATTGATCTTTTAGCCGTGTGCGGTGCCCCCCTCCACCATAATCCACCTCGGTTATATCGTAGCGGTGCTTAGGCGAAGCCCTGTTCCGATAGCATCATCATCACCGTCATCACGCCGTCGTGCTGACGAAACTCTCCCTCGAAGCTCTATTGGATCATGAGTTTGTGGGACATCACTGAGCTGAACGTGTGCAGATCGCGGAGGTGTCGTACCTTCGGTGCCAGATCAGTCGATCGTGAAGATGTACGACTACATCAACCGCGTTGTCATAACGCTCCCGTTTACGGTCTACGAGGGTACGTAGACGATACTCTCCCCTCTCGTTGCTATGAATCACCATGACCTTGCGTGTGCGTAGGATTTTTTTGAAATTACTACATTCCCCAACAGTGGCATCCGAGCCAGGTTTATGCGTAGATGTTATATGCACGAGTAGAACACAAAGGAGTTGTGGGCATGGTACAAATGTAAATACATCATATAGGCAGAAGGCACTGACAACAGCAATGCAGAGCTAAACTTCTTCAGTAACATTGGTTTTATTAAATATTTTGGCAAGCGTAAATGTAGATCTGATGTGTAGAAAAATGGAGGACAAGGGAAAATAAGCTGCAAAGTGTACATGAAGAACTAGCTGACAAATATAACTATAGTGATGAAGGACAACAGATACTTACAAGAACAATGCAGAACTAAATTTCTTCATAGGCATTGGGTTTATTCTACATTATTTTAAGCATTAATATAGATCTGATAATTTGGAGCAAACAGTGGATAAGCAAGCTATAATGCACAATGATGTCACATAATCCACCAGGTATGAATGTAAGGACAGCGATAGGACAATAGGTACTCGCAATGTCCTAGGTTTTGCGGCGCTGGTTCTATCGCCAATATACGTCGGGTGCTATGTGATTTCCCCGGTAGCACCACCTTTTTCAAGGACTTTGCTTGTACTCCTTCAGGTTATGCAATCACCCTCTTCCTTTTGGATGTCTGAAACACAAGAACAACATTTGAATGGAAAAACATGGTATGACAACAAATGGAATAGGTGTTGATAATGGATGGGCATGGCATCTTCACATATATCATGAGTAAACTAAGCAGATGGCGGTGCAATGAAGCAAAAGAAATGCAAGACACCTCATGCAAGATATGTGCAACCAATAAAACCTTGCCAAATTAGAATAGACACCTTATTGGGTGAACAGGATAGGCCATCTGCCTTCGACTCCTTGAGCTCAGAATAGTCATTAGGATCATATTCTAAATACAAATCTATATGTCAGGAGCATGTGGGTTTCATTGCATCCACAATGGACCTCAATCCCTTGATGCCAAGTTTGTTATTCTACAATATTCTTCTGATGTGCGCATTCTTATATTCATTGTGATTACGTACAATATCTGTAAAGCATGAAAACACAAATAGTAGTGATATTATCTTTGTAATGCAGAGGATATTGTAATATATAGAGGCTCCCTGTAAACCTTTGTGTGCTATCACTGGATTCTGATGGGAGAGCCCATGTGTGTTGTAATATGGTGAGTAGATTAATATAATCTGGCACAACTACACAAAAAATAGGATCCCGGTTACCCCCCCAGATGTAAGGATAGTTGGCAGATGATAGGTTCATAATATACTCTATAGAAGTTTTATTGCCAAACCATGATAACGAGAGCGCAGAGCCAGTAGGAAGATCGTAGTGTAGATAATAGGGGTACACCATAACCACCATAAATAAATTGGGAAAGTGGAACAGACTGGAAAACATAGGGTTTTGCTGCTACTAATATGCAGCCTATCAATCACCTACAGGCCAGCTCTATTCATCTGAAGGCGCACAACTATTACTATCAGTTTAATCTATCAAAGACCGCGCGGCTCCCACCATTTCCGGGGTATTATGGTAGACTAACTTGAAGTGAGAAATCATTTAGCAGAACCGGCCCAATAGAGGTGTCGACTGCAGATGTCCCTGCTCCCCTTCCTGACAAGGAACATACTGTGCTTACTAAAGAAGAAGAGAAAAGGAACATGTTAAAGAACAGACGAGGAAGCATATTATTGAGATTTCCCTTCTTTCTATACAATGTTGGTTGCCCACCCATGATGAATCAGAGCGCCCAAAGAAATGCAATTCCATGATGTCTTTCTATATGTGGCCACATGCATTTGGAAACTCAATTGGGAGCATTAGCTAACCAATTAAATGTGTGTCTATTAGCTAATGTCAGTATCATATCATAGTTCGTATTTGAAGAAGTAAGCTTTGGACTTATGATTGATGTGTTGTTTAAGAGTGGACTGCGGCTAGTGCGACACAAAGCAGCTACACAGATCATAGTGTAGATATAACGGGAAAACCGTAAGCATCAGGAGTAAAATCATCTAGTATTGCTGGTACGGCTAGAAAGGCTTCGGATACAATCTCTCTTCAACTGAAGGTGCGGTACTGTTAATATCAGTGTAACTCTCAAAGCACATATCCCCACATTTTCTTGCTAATCTTATAGGATTTAAGTGGGTAGGCCACTACAATTCCTATTCCTATGTTTACAAAATCCTACGAATCAAAGAGGCCCAAAGAGTTCAAAGTGTCCATCACAACCGACCGTATAGACCTCTACACTGCAAATGTCCCTGCTCATCTTCACTAGAAGGAACATACTGTACTACTATCATACTCCCTCCATTCCACAATATAAGTCTTTGTAGAGATTTCCACTATGGATCACATACAGATGTATACAAATACATTTTAGAGTGTAGATTCACTCATTTTGCTCCATATGTAGTCCATGATGGAATATATACAAATACTTGTATTTAGGAATGGACAGAGTACTTATTAAAGAAGAACGAAAGAGGAACATGCTAAAGAAGAGCAAGTAGATTCTGGATAATAAAATGTTCGTTGCGCAGTGCCCACACATGATGAACCAGAGCGCATTAAGAATGCAACTCCCTGATGTCTCTCGATATGTGGTGCACGTGCTTTTCAAAAGTAAAGTAGGAACATTAGCTGACCAATTAAACGTTATCTGTTTTAGCAATATCAACATCATATCAGATTCATATTTGAGCAACAAGTTTGGAATTATGAGTGGCACGTTGTTTAGCTTGATGGATTCAGGAGTAGTGCTAAGCAGCTACAATGATGGTACTGAATATAAAGGCATGTCTGCATGCAAGTCGCGTTACTTTTGTCATTTGGGTCAGTCGACCATTTCAGGCGGTTGGATGAAGATCCTACGTCTCCTAACCCTTCTTCTTCCTCGTCTCTGATTCTTCCCATACAGAACACCACACGGGCCGCCGGTCGAACAACCGGCCCCGACCCCCCGCCCTCCTGTGAACCGCCCCACCGCCTATGTTCCTCCGCCACCCCCACCCCTCCTCCCACCCGCGTCGAGTTTTCTTCATTCGGCGAGGCCCCACCACCGCCCCCACAATCACCGTCCCCACCCGAGCCCCTTCCTTCGCCCCGGCGAACTCCGGCAAGCTCTCAAAAATCAATTGACCCAATTTTGAAATTTAGTCTACTGTCATTTAACTAGTGTGGAATGTAAAAGGGGAAAACCATAAGCATTGTGAGTATAGTGTTGAGCGTGCCATGGCGGATCTGAAAGTGCAAACTGGACAAAGGCAACATTGCAACCAATGTTTGCTTTCAACTAACAAGTAAGTGATGGACAAGAAATTAGAGTAAAGCAGTGGCGATCTATTTTGTTGCTACGATGAATAAGTTGAGCAGATACGAAAGAGTACCGCTGATACTCTCCGACGTATCTATAATTTTTGATTGCTCCATGCTATGTTATCTACTGTTTTGGGCAATATCGGGCTTTATTATCCAATTTTATATTATTTTTGGGACTAACCTATTAACCGGAGGCCCAACCCAGATTTGCTGTTTTTTTTGCCTATTTCAGTGTTTCGAAGAAAAGGAATATCAAACGGAGTCAAAACGGAACAAAATCAACTGGAGAAGTTATTTTTGGAAGGAAAGCTACCGGATGGACTTGGACCCCACGTCAGGAGCCAAGGGAGGTGCTCACGAGGGTGGGGCGCGCCCCCCCCCCTAGGGCGTGCCCCTTGCCTCGTGGGGCCCCCGAAGCTCCACCGACGTACTTCCTGCACCCATATATACTCATGTACCCTAAAACTTCCAGAATAGACAATAGATCGGGAGTTCCGCCGTCAGAAGCCTCCGTAGCCACCGAAAACCAATCTAGACCCGTTCCGGCACCCTGCCGGAGGGGGCAATCCTTCTTCGATGGCCATCTTCATCATCCCGGTGCTCTCCATGACGAGGAGGGAGTAGTTCTCCCTCGGGGCTGAGGGTATGTACCAGTAGCTATGTGTTTGATCTCTCTCTCTCTCTCTCTCTCTCTCTCTCTCTCGTATTCTTCAGATGATATGATCTTGATGTATCGCGAGCTTTGCTATTACAGTTGGATCTTATGATGTTTATTCCCCCTCTACTCTCTTGTAATGAATTGAGTTTCCCCTTTGAAGTTATCTTATCGGATTGAGTCTTTAAAGATTTGAGAACACTTGATGTATGTCTTGCCGTGCGTATCTGTGGTGACAATGGGATACCACGTGATTCACTTGATGTATGTTTTGGTGATAAACTTGCGGGTTCCGCCCATGAACCTATGCATAGGGGTTGGCACACGTTTTCGTCGTGATTCTCCGGTAGAAACTTTGAGGCACTCTTTGATGTTCTATGTGTTGGTTGAATAGATGAATCTGAGATTGTGTGCTGCATATCGTATAATCATACCCACGGATACTTGAGGTGACATTGGAGTATCTAGGTGACATTAGGGTTTTGGTTGCTTTGTGTCTTAAGGTGTTATTCTAGTACGAACTCTAGGGCTGTTTGTGACACTTATAGGAATAGCCCAACGGATTGATTGAAAAGAATAACTTTGAGGTGGTTTCGTACCCTACCATAATCTCTTTGTTCGTTCTCCGCTATTAGTGACTTTTGAGTGACTCTTTGTTGCATGTTGAGGGATATTTATGTGATCCAATTATGTTATTATTGTTGAGGGAACTTACACTAGCGAAAGTATGAACCCTAGGCCTTGTTTCCTAGCATTGCAATACCGTTTACACTCACTTTTATCATTAGTTACCTTGCTGTTTTTATAATTTCAGATTACAAAAACCTTTATATCCATATACCACTTGTATCACCATCTCTTCGCCGAACTAGTGCACCTATACAATTTACCATTGTATTGGGTGTGTTGGGGACACAAGAGACTCTTTGTTATTTGGTTGCAGGGTTGCTTGAGAGAGACCATCTTCATCCTACCCTCCTACGGATTGATAAACCTTAGGTCATCCACTCGAGGGAAATTTGCTACTGTCCTACAAACCTCTGCACTTGGAGGCCCAACAACATCTAGAAGAAGAAGGTTGTGTAGTAGACATCAAGCTCTTTTCTGCCGCCGTTGCCGGGGAGGTGAGTGCTTGAAGGTATATCTTTAGATCTTGCAATCGAGTCTTTTAATTTCTTGTTTTATCACTTGTTTAGTTTATAAAACAAAACTACAAAAAATAAAATGGAATTGAGTTTACCTCATACGCTTCATCTTTTTAATATCTATCGTGAGAATAAGGATTCCGATAATTGTGCTCAAGTGCTAGAAGAAGAATGCATTAAAATGTTTGGCACTAAATCTTTGAATGATGAGCATGATTGCAATGTTGTTAGTATGAACTCCTTGAATATCTATGGTACTAATGATGATTGCACTAGTCATGATGATAATGTCTCCTATAAACATGTTAATTTTTGTGGAGTACATTGGGTTTGTAAGTACACACCAAATAGGGAAGATAGATATTGCAAGAGGCATAAGTACTTAGAAACCAAATTGTTGCAAGAAAGGCTAGATGATTGTGCTGAAAATTTAAACTTTCTTAGCCATACTTGTGAACTTTGCAATGAACATGATCATTTCAGTACCCAATGCAAATTGTTTCATGATCGTATCGTGTCCAAAAGTTGTGATGACTTGATTTCCCTTGCACATCATAATGAACTTAGTTTGCTCTTGGGTTATGAAGAAATTAAACATATAACTAAGGATATTCCAAAATTTGCCCTTGATAAAGTTCTTCATTTTGATCTAGAGAAAATTTATATGTATTGCGCGGTGAATTGCATTGAAAATCCTTATATTGCCAATTACATAAAGAAAAGAAAACAAATAGAGGATGAAGAGAATACTAACGAAAGGGAAGATACTTCCCAATATCCTCCTATTATTTCTTATGATGAATCAGGTAACGAGGAGGAGCCTTCTATTCAACCAATCTCATTAATAAGGAGCTCCAAAAATAGGATTGAACCCACACATGAGGTGAAGAAGAAGAAAAGAAAAAGGAAGAGAGGTAAAAAGGTATCTCTCCCAAATAAGGTTGCTCCTATTATTGTTGTGCCTCATGAAAATGAAGATGATACACTTGATGATGATCTCGTTATGCCTATTGCTTGTTGTGATGATTATGACTGGGAAGATAATGATACTTCTTATGATCTTGAAAATCTTTTTGGCATTTGCTTGGAAGAATATGATAATAATGTTTGCTATACTATTGGCGCTATCCATACTATTAATGATGAGAGTGATTATGCTTATGATATGAAAAGGCCCAAGCTTGGGGAAGCTATGTTTGATGAAAATGATGTTTTTGAGAATATATTTGCTGCAACTAATGTTTGTCCCAAACTTGGGGATTCTATGTTTATTAATGATGATATTTTTAGTCTTCCAAGTTTTGATATGCAAAGTTGTTATGAGAACAAAGTTGCTACTTATGATGATTATTGTGATGAAACTTATGCTATAAAGAGTAGTGATGATTATTTTATAAAACTTGTCATGATTATGAGTACCCTTTCTCTGAACATTACTCTTTTAATGTGGAAACAATTTATAGTATTCAAGTCTCTTATGATACTCCCACTATTCCGAATGAAAAGAATTTTGCTTATGTGGAGAGTAATAAAATTTCTATGCTTGTAGATCATGAAAAGAATACTTTAGGTGCTGGTTATATTGTTGAATTCATTCATGATGCTACTGAAAATTATTATGAGGGAGGAACATATGCTTGTAGGAATTGCAATAATATCAAGTTTCCTCTCTATGTGCTTAAAGTTTTAAAGTTATGCTTGTTTTGCTTTCCTATGCTAGTTGATTATTGTTCCCATAAATTATTTGCTCACAAAATACCTATGCATAGGAAGTGGGTTAGAATTAAATGTTCTAGTCATATTATTCATGATGCTCTCTTTATGCTTCAATTCTTATCTTTCACATGAGCATCATTGAAATCATCATGCCTAGCTAGGGGCGTTAAACGATAGCGCTTGTTGGGAGGCAACCCAACTTTATTTTTGTTCCTTTCTTTTTACTCCTTTTTAGTATTAAATAATTTATCTAGCCTCTGTTATGATTGAGTTTTTATGTTTAGTTAGTGTTTGTGCCAAGTAGAACCGTTGGGAAGACTTGGGGAAAGTCTTGTTGATCATGCTGTAAAAAAACAGAAACTTTAGCGCTCACGAGAATTGCTGCCGTTTTTTTATTGGAGAGTGCTATTTAGTTAATTCTTTTTGAAGATGATGGATAGATAAATTCCTCAGGTCCAGCAATTTATTTGAGAATTTTATGAGTTCCAGAAGTATACGTTTGATCCATATTACTACAGACTGTTCTGCTTTTGACAGATTCTGTTTTTCATGTGTTGTTTACTTATTTTGATGAATCTATGGCTAGTAAAAGAGTTTATAAACCATAGAGAAGTTGGAATACAGTAGGTTTAACACCAATATAAATAAAGAATGAGTTCATTACAGTACCTTGAAGTGGTGATTTATTTTCTTATACTAACGGAGCTTACGAGTTTTCTGTTAAGTTTTGTGTTGTGAAGTTTTTAAGTTTTGGGTAAGGATTCGATGGATTATGGAATAAGGAGTGGCAAGAGCCTAAGCTTGGGGATGCCCAAGGCACCCAAGCTTGGGTATTCCCCGGAAGGCATCCCCTCTTTCATCTTCGTTCATCGGTAACTTTACTTGGAGCTATATTTTTATTCGCCACATGATATGTGTTTTGCTTGGAGTGTCATTTTATTTTATTTTGTTTTACTTGCTGTTTGAATAAAATACCAAGATCTGAAATTATTAAATGTTAGAGAGTCTTCACATAGTTGCATAATTATTCGACTACTCATTGATCTTCACTTATATCTTTCGGAGTAGTTTGTCATTTGCTCTAGTGCTTCACTTATATCCTTTTAGAGCATGGTGGTAGTTTTATTTTGAAGAAATAGATGAACTCTCATGCTTCACTTATATTATTTTGAGAGTCTTAAATAGCATGGTAATTTTCTTAAAATCCTAATATGCTTGGTATGCAAGATTAATAATAAAACTTTCTTATGAGTGTGTTGAATACTAAGAGAAGTTTGATGCTTGATGATTGTTTTGAGACATGGAGGTAATAATATCAAAGTTGTGCTAGTTGAGTAGTTGTGAAATTGAGAAATACTTGTGTTGAGGTTTGCAAGTCCTGTAGCATGCACGTATGGTAAACGTTATGCAACAAATTTGAAACATGAGGTGTTATTTGATTGTCTTCCTTATGAGTGGCGGTCGGGGACGAGCGATGGTCTTTTCCTACCAATCTATCCCCCTAGGAGCATGCGCGTAGTGCTGAGGTTTTTGATGACTTGTAGACTTTTGCAATAAGTATATGAGTTCTTTATGACTAATGTTGAGTCCATGGATTTTACGCACTCTCACCCTTCCATCATTGATAGCCTCTTCGGTACCGTGCATTGCCCTTTCTCACATTGAGAGTTGGTACAAACTTCACCGATGTATCCAAACCCCGTGATATGATACGCTCTATCACACATAAACCTCCTTATATCTTCCTCAAAACAGCCACCATACCTACCTATTATGGCATTTCCATAGCCATTCCGAGATATATTGCCATGCAACTTTCCATCATTCCATTCATCATGACACATTCATCATTGTCATATTGCTTTGCATGATCATGTAGTTGACATCGTATTTGTGGCAAAGCCACCGTTCATAATTCTTCCATACGTGTCACTCTTGAGTCATTGCACATCCCGGTACACCGCCGGAGGCATTCATATAAAGTCATATTTTGTTCTAAGTATCGAGTTGTAATCATTGAGTTGTAAATAAATAGAAGTGTGATGATCATCATTATTAGAGAATTGTCCCAAGTGAGGAATAAAAAAGGCTATAAAAAAGAAAAGGCCCAAAAAATGAGAGAAAAAGAGAGAAGGGGCAATGCTACTATCCTTTTACCACACTTGTGCTTCAAAGTAGCACCATGATCTTCATGATAGAGAGTCTCCTATGTTGTCACTTCCATATACTAGTGGGAATTTTTCATTATAGAACTTGGCTTGTATATTCCAACAATGGGCCTCCTCAAGTGCCCTAGGTCTTCGTGAGCAAGCAAGTTGGATGCACACCCGCTAGTTTCTTTTGTTGAGCTTTCATACATTTATAGCTCTAGTGCATCCGCTGCATGGAAATCCCTACTCCTTGCATTAGCATCAATCGTTGGGCATCTCCATAGCCCATTGATTAGCCTCGTTGATGTGAGACTTTCTCCTTTTTCGTCTTCTTCACATAACCCCCTCATCATATTCTATTCCACCTATAGTGCTATGTCCATGGCTCACGCTCATGTATTGCGTGAAGGTTTATGAGTTTGAGATTACTAAAGTATAAAACAATTGCTTGGCTTGTCATCGGGGTTGTGCATGATGAGAGCATTCTTGTGTGACGAAAATGGAGCATGACTAAACTATATGATTTTGTAGGGATGAACTTTCTTTGACCATGTTATTTTGAGAAGACATAATTGCTTAGTTAGTATGCTTGAAGCATTATTATTTTTATGTCAATATTAAACTTTTGTATTGAATCTTATGGATCTGAATATTCATGCCACAATTAAGAAGAATTATATTAAAATTATGCCAAGTAGCACTCCACATCAAAAAATCTGTTTTTATCATTTACCTACTCGAGGACGAGCAGGAATTAAGCTTGGGGATGCTTGATACGTCTCCAAGTATCTATAATTTTTGATTGCTCCACGCTATGTTATCTACTGTTTTGGGCAATATCGGGCTTTATTATCCACTTTTATATTATTTTTGGGACTAACCTATTAACCGGAGGCCCAGCCCAGATTTGCTGTTTTTTTTGCCTATTTCAGTGTTTTAAAGAAAAGGAATATCAAACGGAGTCGAAACGGAACGAAATCAACTGAAGAAGTTATTTTTGGAAGGAAAGCTACCTGATGGACTTGGACCCCACGTCAGGAGCCAAGGGAGGTGCTCACGAGGGTGGGGGGCGTGCCCCCCTAGGGCGCTCCCCTGCCTCGTGGGGCCCCCGAAGCTCCACCGACGTACTTCCTGCACCCATATATACTCACGTACCCTAAAACTACCAGAACAAACAATAGATCGGGAGTTCCGCCGCCAGAAGCCTCCGTAGGCACCGAAAACCAATCTAGACCCGTTCCGGCACCCTGCCGGAGGGGGCAATCCTTCTCCGGTGGCCATCTTCGTCATCCCGGTGCTCTCCATGACGAGGAGGGAGTAGTTCTCCCTCGGGGCTGAGGGTATGTACCAGTAGCTATGTGTTTGATCTCTCTCTCTCTCTCTCTCTCATGTTCTTGAGATGATACGATCTTGATGTATCGCGAGCTTTGCTATTACAGTTGGATCTTATGATGTTTCTTCCCCCCTCTACTCTCTTGTAATGAATTGAGTTTCCCCTTTGAAGTTATCTTATCGGATTGAGTCTTTAAAGATTTGAGAACACTTGATGTATGTCTTGTCGTGCGTATCTGTGGTGACAATGGGATACCACGTGATTCACTTGATGTATGTTTTGGTGATCAACTTGCGGGTTCTGCCCATGAACCTATGCATAGGGGTTGGCACACATTTTCGTCGTGATTCTCCGGTAGAAACCTTGGGGCACTCTTTGACGTTCTATGTGTTGGTTGAATAGATGAATCTGAGATTGTGTGATGCATATCGTATAATCATACCCACGGATACTTGAGGTGACATTGGAGTATCTAGGTGACATTAGGGTTTTGGTTGATTTGTGTCTTAAGGTGTTATTCTAGTACGAACTCTAGGGCTGTTTGTGACACTTATAGGAATAGCCCAACGGATTGATTGGAAAGAATAACTTTGAGGTGGTTTCGTACCCTACCATAATCTCTTCGTTCGTTCTCCGCTATTAGTGACTTTGGAGTGACTCTTTGTTGCATGTTGAGGGATAGTTATGTGATCCAATTATGTTATTATAGTTGAGGGAACTTACACTAGCGAAAGTATGAACCCTAGGCCTTGTTTCCTAGCATTGCAATACCGTTTACGCTCACTTTTATCATTAGTTACCTTGCTGTTTTTGTAATTTCAGATTACAAAAACCTTTATCTACTATCCATATACCACTTGTATCACCATCTCTTCGCCGAACTAGTGCACCTATACAATTTACCATTGTATTGGGTGTGTTGGGGACACACGAGACTCTTTGTTATTTGGTTGCAGGGTTGCTTGAGAGAGACCATCTTCATCGTACACCTCCTACGGATTGATAAACCTTAGTGAAGGAAATATGCCCTAGAGGAAATAATAAAGTTATTATTTATTTCCTTATAATCATGATAAATGTTTATTATTCATGCTAGAATTGTATTAACCGGAAACATAATACATGTGTGAATACATAGACAAACAAAGTGTCACTAGTATGCCTCTACTTGACTAGCTCGTTAATCAAAGATGGTCATGTTTTCTGACCATGAACAAAGAGTTGTTATTTGATTAACGAGGTCACATCATTAGTTGAATGATCTGATTGACATGACCCATTCCATTAGCTTAGCACCCGATCATTTAGTATGTTGCTATTGCTTTCTTCATGACTTATACATGTTCCTATGACTATGAGATTATGCAACTCCCGTTTACCGGAGGAACACTTTGGGTGCTACCAAACGTCACAACGTAACTGGGTGATTATAAAGGAGCATTACAGGTGTCTCCAAAGGTAGATGTTGGGTTGGCGTATTTCGAGATTAGGATTTGTCACTCCGATTGTCGGAGAGGTATCTCTGGGCCCTCTCGGTAATGCACATCACATAAGCCTTGCAAGCATTACAACTAATATGTTAGTTGTGAGATGATGTATTATGGAATGAGTAAAGAGACTTGCCGGTGACGAGATTGAGCTAGGTATTGGATACCGACGATCGAATCTCGGGCAAGTAACGTACCGATGACAAAGGGAACAACGTATGTTGTTATGCGGTCTGACCGATAAAGATCTTCGTAGAATATGTAGGAGCCAATATGGGCATCCAGGTCCCGCTATTGGTTATTGACCGGAGACGTGTCTCGGTCATGTCTACATTGTTCTCGAACCCGTAGGGTCCGCACACTTAAGGTTACGATGACAGTTACATTTTGAGTTTATGCATTTTGATGTACCGAAGGTTGTTCGGAGTCCCGGATGTGATCACGGACATGACGAGGAGTCTCGAAATGGTCGATACGTAAAGATTGATATATTGGAAGCCTATGTTTGGACATCAGAAGTGTTCCGGGTGAAATTGGGATTTTACCGGGTTACCGGGAGGTTACCGGAACCCCCCGGAAGCCATATGGGCCTTCATGGGCCTTAGTGGAAAGGAGAAAAGGGCAACCCAAGGGGGCTGCGCACCTCCCCCCTCCCCTAGTCCTATTAGGACTAGGAGAGGTGGCCGGCCACCCTTCTCCCTCTTTCCCCCCTTGGGGAATCCTAGTAGGAATAGGATTGGGGGGGAGTCCTACTCTCGGAAGGAGTAGGACTCCTCCTGCGCCCTCTCTCTGGCCGGCGCCCCCCTCCCCCCTTGGCTCCTTTATATACTGAGGTAGAGGCACCCTAGAACACACAAGTTGATCCACGTGATCTATTCCTTAGCCGTGTGCGGTGCCCCCTGCCACCATATACCTCGATAATACTGTAGCGGAGTTTAGGCGAAGCCCTGCTGCTGTAGTTCATCAAGATCGTCACCACGCCGTCGTGCTGACGAAACTCTACCCCGACACTTTGCTAGATCGGAGTCCGGGGATCGTCATCGAGCTGAACGTGTGCTTGAACTCGGAGGTGCCGTAGTTTCGGCGCTTGATCGGTTGGATCGTGAAGACGTACGACTACTTCCTCTACGTCGTGTCATCGCTTCCGCAGTTGGTCTGCGTTGGGTACGTAGACAACACTCTCCCCCTCGTTGCTATGCATCACATGATCTTGCGTGTGCGTAGGAAAATTTTGAAATTACTACGAAACCCAACACTTAGGTCATCCACTTGAGGGAAATTTGCTACTGTCCTACAAACCTCTGCACTTGGAGGCCCAACAACGTCTACAAGAAGAAGGTTGTGTTGTAGACATCAACCGCCTCTGGTGCTGTCAGGACCCCGATTCCAAGTCACATCGATCTAGCCGGCAACACCTCATATCACATTGCGTCCTCACGCACGGTATCCCCGCGGGTGTCGCCTTACCATGGCCCGGGACCGTTTGCGCCTTTTGGCTCACGTATATGATAGTGTCGCTAGCATCCATATGACAGAGAACCCGGGCCGACATGGCTAGTCGTGAACCCAAAGCGGCACAGACCTATGGAGACAGGCATACATGAATCACATCGAGCATGTCGGTCATCAGCGAGTGAATCCGGGCTGTAGCACTGGGCTAACAGGACTCCGAGGAACCCGGGCTGTAGCAGGCTAGGCAGGACTCTGGAAGTCACCGCGTGACATTTCCCCGAAGGGACAGACATAGGAACGAAGTGAAACACATGCCGGCCAGTCAAGTGTCCTGAGCAGTAGTGCTGGGCTAGCAGGACTCCGGTGAACCGGGCTGTAGCGGACTACTATGGATCGAGGAGCACTAGACTACATTTCCCCATAAGAAAGGCTACCAAGGATAAACAACTAGATTGTTGGATCCCACACATACCAAGCATTTCAATCATACACACAATATGCTCGATATGTGCAAATACAACATGGCATCACAACAAAACTCTACAACTCAAGTACTTTATTTAAAGGCTCCAGAGAGCCATACGTAACATGTTCATACAGGTAGGGGTCACATCACCCAACACTCAAGTCATACAAGCATACAAGCACATGCGGAAGCAAATAGTCTGAGTACAGACACCAGAAAGAAAGAAGGCTTCTCGAAGCCTGTCTATCTACATAGGGCCCTCCATGGCCAGGATCACCACCTGGGTGGCAAGTTACTCATCGACGTCGAGGTCTACATAAAACCCATCGGAGGGGGCATTGTTGTCGTCTGAAAACAGTAATTAAAGCAAACATGAGTACAAAGGTACTCAGCAAGTCTTACAACAGAACCTACTATACATGCTCATTCTCAAGAAGGTGGTGGAGTTATTGCAGCAAGCCAGCTTTGACTCTTGGCTAAGCTATCCTACGAGACACCACTAGTAAAATAGTTTTCGCACACGAGTCCACTATCACCAACACAATACTCCACCGGGGAACCTCCCTCGTCATCCTACAAGAGAGCCATCCTCGATACTCACTCTTATCTTGAGTCTTTTAGTAGTAACCATTAACTTGTCTATGAACTGTATAGGCAACCAAGTAGTCCTTTACCGCGGACGCGGCTATTCGAATAGATGATGTTAACCCTGCAGGGGTGTACTTCTTCATACACGCTCTCACCACTTACCGTCGTTTACACGACATGTACTCGGCAACCTTCAAGTGGAAGCCCAACGAGGGTGTCGGCCACGGCCTACCTAAACACTCAAGTCTCTAGTCCAGGTTTATCGCCTATCCAGGTTCCATTCGCAGAGAGTCCGGCCGAGGTTTCCACATACGGCCCCGAACAATGTGAACAGGGTTCCCGAGACACCAAACGGGTGACTTGGTACACCGTGCCATGGTGTATCTACCGCATCATAGCCCACCCCTAGGGCCAGCGCTACGCACGGCCGCCAACACATAACCTACAAACACTAGAAACTATTTGCAACTCCTGGACAGACTACTAGGGTGATTAAGAAGCCGAGAGGGTCAATTAAGGATCCCAATGCATGGTAGTAGCTAATTCTTAAAATCACACATACAGATCTCAGTTCTTAGGGATGGCCTCAATGAAACAACCCACCATGTACTCCTACATGGTCTCTCATCGATATCTTTACCAAATCATGTTCAACACATCTCTCATATTACCGACATAATCATTTCACTCTAGCCCATCGCCCAGATGAACCAGACCTGACACAAGTCTAAGCATAGTAGGCATAGCAAGGTAGGAAACACAAACATGGCTCAATCAACTCCTACACATGCTAGTGGGTTTCATCTAGTTACTGTGGCAATGACAGGTCATGCAGAGGATAAGGGTTCAACTACCGCAGCACACAGCAGTTTGAAACATTGTTGTCTTAATGCAGTAAATGAGAGCAGAGGCAAGAACATGGGATTGTATCAATATGATCAATGGGGCTACTTGCCTGATGGAGTGGTAGTAGGGTACTGCCCTTCAGTTGGATACTCGGAGATATCCTCGGAGGCAGAACCTACCACGAAGGACACACAGAACATAATCAACACATGACAATATGCAACAATATGATGCATGCTATGACATGGCAAAATGATGTGTCCTGCCTAATGCAATGTGAAACAAGTTGAAATGGGTCCATTTGAATCAAATATTCAAATGAAAGTTAAAGTTCTTATGCATAATAAGTGTATTAGCTTGTTTCACCTAAACAGCAAGGTTAAAGTGTTTTGTCATGCATGAAACCATTACAGATGGAAAGATTGAATTTTTCTGATCATTTTTCATATATAATTTGTTGGATTTGGAGCTATGGTTGATTTTCTATGATTTTTAGAAGTTTTGGCTATTTTCTAGAATTTCCTATATAAAATAAATCCAGAAATTAAATAACTGCATCAGCACTACGTCACTGTGACGTCAGCGAGTCAAAGGTGCCAGCCTAGGTCAAACCTAACTGGTGGGCCCCATCTGTCAGTGTCTCAGCTAACTAACAGAGTTTAGTTAATACTAACTAACTGTTAGTGGGGCCTGGGCCCGCATGTCAGTGACTTAAACTAACTAAAATTAGTTAGCACTAATCCTAACATAATTAACAGGCCGGCTCCACCTGTCATAGGCTCAGGGGGGGAGTCAACCTGGCCCACACGGGCCAAACATGGTCAACTCGCCGGCGGCTTGACGCCGGCGATGACAGACGCGGCGGAGGGGCTCGGGTTTTGCCCACAGTCGACCAAATCGACTGCGGGTTGGTCCTACGTGTAGCTGGGAGCAAGCCACAACGTTTGGTGGTGGAAGTGGAGCTCGGGGAGGCCGGGAACGACGCCGGCGACAACCTTGGCGGTCGCCGGAGCTCGGGTGAAGATGAACCCGAGGCTACGGGGCACGGCGAGGCGCGTGGAGTGGTGCGTTGGGTTCCTGGGGACGTGGTGAGTGCGGTGATGCGCTCGGATTCGAGCTTATGCATCTATGGCCACGGCGGCGACATGGCCGGCGGAGCCGAGCTCTCGGCCGTGATGGCCAATGGGGTTAGAGGGCAGCTCGAGCGACGTGGCTAGGGGGAGAAGAGAGAGGAGCTCACGGCAAGTGCAGCGGGCGTCGAAGCGGGCTCGGGGAAGCTTGGGAGGCGGCGAATCATCGGTGACGATCTCCGGTGGCCGACAAGGGGAACGACAGCGGTGGCGGCGTTGCAGCGCGTCTGAGGCCTCGTGGCTCGTCGAGGAGGTCGAGGGAGATGCTGCGGAGCTCGTGGGCATGGTGGGGTGACACGGGGACGACGGTGGCTACGGCTACGTCGGCAAGACGGCGGCGGCTGCGTCAGCCATGGCTTCGGGGGAGCAAGGGAGAGAGCAGGGGGGAGGAATGAGGTGTCCACGGGGTCGGGGCGGCGACGTGGAGCTCGCCCAGGTGTCCTGGCCTCGCGGGCGGCAAGCAGCTGACGCCATGGCGAGCTCGTGCTCGCCGGCGTCACCTCTGTGCCTGCCTGGCGAGGGAGAAGCCGCTGGCTGGCACATGCCAGCACAATGCTGGGCCGGCAAGGTGGGCTGCCAGGTGGGCTGCGGCCAGGTAAGTTTCCTCCTTCTCTTTTATTTCTGTTTTTCTATTTTTCTGTAAGTTTGTGGCTTTATTAAAAATACTTAGGCATCTTTAAAAATCTTGAAAATAATTATAGGCTCTGTTTAGATTATTTCCAACAGCCCACACTTATTTCCAGAATTATTCGAGCATTTACAATATTTTATAGCATTTAAATGCCCAAATTCAAATACTTATGATTTAATTCAAAAAAACCAGAATGTCCTAGAAAAGAGTGCACCATTTTTGCCAGGGGTTTTAGCCCAATTCAGAAATGATGAACATTTTGTGAAGGGCATTTTGGGTTCATTGAAAATGATTTTAGTAAACCCTAGTTGTTTAAGGGGGGATGCTGGGGGTTCTGTCATTCCCATTTCAAGTTTCTGTAAAAGTAGACATGATGCAACACTCTAATGCATGAGCTAGCTAGGATGTGACAGGTGCGGTGCCGTGTATGCATCCGCTGAGAATTTGACGGTGCTGCGGTAGCGATGGCTGTCAGCGGTGTGGAAGCAGATCTAGGAGGGTTGACGGTGGCGGCGGGGCGCGGTGGACGAGACGGTCGTAGGAGTGGCGCTGGCAAGGTGGACGACGGCGGGGATGAAGCGAGAGGACAGGATGCAAGGATCTCGGTCCGAAGTCGTGGATGAGAGAGGTCAATCCCTTGTAATGTACGACAGCGTCGGGGTATCAGCTCCGACATGGTGGAGGAGGACTGCGGTGGATGGGGTGGTGGACGGAGGAGGATGGCGTGGAGAGGGTGTTTTGGTGCCCACGGAGTACGAATGGGGAAATGGACGGAGAGAGGAAGGGGGAACCATGTCTTCGGGGTGCGCTTGTCTCAAATGCAAGGAAATTTACAAACTTAGCCCCCGTTTAACATTTCCTACATCAGAGCAATATTAGTCGGCTGGGGATAGGACGGTACGCATACACCGAATATTTGCCGACGAGTTTGCTTTTGGCGCCCACCGTGTATGAATCGGGGAGGGAGTGGATTACGGCCAAGGAGACACTGTGTTTTGGCGCCCACCGTGTATGAATCAGGGTGAGAGGCAGTTATGTCATGTTTGAGTGAAATTACAAACCTACCCCTATCGAAGCCTATAGAAATCGAGCCGATAGGCTTTGCATGTCAGGGATAGGCAGTAATTTCCATCTCACAGATTTTGGTTTCGGGCGGTTACTGCGACTTCCCCCACTTCGTTCAAATTTTTTGCAGAGCAAGAGTGCACGTTTACCGTGCCAACTCAATTTGAATCTGGTTTGTATTCTATTTTTGTTCAGGCAGGATCCATTTTGAATGGAATAAAATTCTATATACATCATTTTTTATAAATACTTTCAAAAGCACAACACCCTTTATACATAAATATGGTTTGCAAATGGCATGATCTCAGATTCATAAGGCTGTATTGAAAGTGCGTTATATCGACTAGAGGGGGGGGGGTGAATAGGCGATTTTTATGAAAGTCTTCAAAACGTGTAAGTTTCGAAGACAAACGATAGAAATAAACCGATTACCATGCAGCGGAAGGTAGACTACACTAGGCAAACCATAGTCAAGTATTCAATGAAGTGAAAGCACAAAGACTAATAGCAGCTAGGTAGTAAGGATCAGGTAGGAAGATATTATGAAGCCAAACAGAACATGCAGTCACTCAGTGAAGACAAAAGATAGTGCAATCATACAATGACTTCACAAGGAGTAACAATAAGTAAAGGGAAGGGAAGATGAAATCAGTGACTCGTTGAAGACAATGATTTGTTGGACCAGTTCCAGTTGCTGTGACAATTGTACGTCTGGTTGGGGCGGCTAGGTATTTAAACCTTAGGACACACAGTCCCGGACACCCAGTCCTGAACACGCAGCTCAGGACACCCAGTCCTCACCGTATTCCCCTTGAGCTAAGGCCACACAGACCTCGCCCAATCACTCTGGTAAGTCTCCAAGGTAGACTCCCAAACCTTCACAGACTCCGTTCACCGGCAATCCACATTGTCTCTTGGATGCTCAGAACGCAACGCCTAACCGGCTGGAGGATGCACAGTCCTCAAGTGTAATAAGTCTTCAGATCACACAGAAAAGAAGACTTAAGTGATGCCAATTCTCTCTGGCTCTGGGTGGTTAGGGCTTTATCCTCGCAAGGAATTCTCTCTCAAAGGCTTCGAGGTGGGTTGCTCTCAAACGACAAAAGCCGCACTCTCAATCTGAGCAGCCAACCGTTTATGGTTGTAGGGGGTGGGCTATTTATAGCCACTTGGCAACCTGACCTGATTTGTCCGAAATGACCCTGGGTCACTAAGGAACTGACACGTGTTCCAACGGTCAGATTTCAACCTCACACGACAACTTTACTTGGGCTACAAGTAAAGCTGACTTGTCCAACTCTGGACAAGATTCGCTCTCAAAGTCTTCACTCGAAGACATAGGTTTTGGTTAGGCATCACTTCAGTCATTCTGACTGGTTCTCTTGGACCCCACTTAACAGTACGGTGGTTCCTATGACTCAACACAAAAGAAAAGAACTACGAAAGATCTAAGTCTTCGAGCTCCATAGTCTTCATGTGGTGTCTTCTCTTGTCATAGTTTTCAATGTGAATATCTTCATATACCACCTTTGACTTCAATGTCTTCATACATTTTTAGGGGCCATCTCTGGTAGGAAAACCGAATCAATGAGGGACTTCTACCTGTGTTATCCTGCAATTCTCACAAACACATTAGTCCCTCAACTAGGTTTGTCGTCAATACTCCAAAACCAACTAGGGGTGGCACTAGATGCACTTACAATCTCCCCCTTTTTGGTGATTGATGACAAACTAGTTGAAGTTTTCAACGGGGAATATAATCTGTGAAATTGTAAAGGATAAGGAATTGTCTTCATAAGTTGCAAGGGCTCCCCCTGAAGATGTGCATATAAGTTAATTTGCTTTTGGAATGCAAATGCACATGGCAGGTTGTAGTTGTGGAGATCCACTTCAACTTATGATGACAATCCACTATGCATGTGAAAGTATATGAAGATTATGACATGCATAATGGAAAATGGACGTCTGTAGAATGATCTAAGTGCGGAATTTATCATCGCACATGCGGAATTTATCTTCGCAAAACAAGGTGGCAAATAAGTAGCAGACGACCATCTAGTTTAAGTGTTACAACTCATAAGAACCAAATGTAGCAAAAACGAGAGTTGTAAGCACGAAGCAAAATATAAAGCACCCGCCCATATGGACCCGCTTGAAGACTATCAACCTCATATGCTTCTCCCCCTTTTGTCAGCAAGGACCAAAAAGGTTTGGAGGCATAGAGCATCTACTTGTTCCCATGCGGAGTAGTTGTAGTAGCAGGGTCGTCGGTGGTGTTTGGCAGTGCTGAAGAGCTTGGAGCAGAGTTGACGTGTGCTGAAGGAGGTGGCGGTGAAGTAGCATCGTCTTCATCCTCGATGATTCTGGCAGTCACTATTGCAGCTGAGGAAGAGAACTCAGAGTCTTCAACGGATGGAGTTCCTAGCAGCACAGCTCTTCGAGGTGGTGTGGAGTCAAACTTTAATCGCTCAGTGAAGCCATCCTCTTGAAGATCAGCTTCAGAACACATCATTGTGAGCCCTTTCCATGTGCGGCGACAGGTTTCATGGGCAACGAAAGCATTCTTGGTGGCAAGATTTCAAATGCGATTAACATCCACCAAGAGGATTTTCATCTGACGCTTTAGCCAGTCATGATGCCTATCCTGTTTCTGATGTAGAGCCACAAGAAGCTCTCGGTCGTTGAGAACACGAGTGCGCTTCTTGGGTCTTGGAGCAGTTGTACTATCAGTGGCTTCAGTGGAAGCAGGGTGTGGTGCACGTGTAGTGCCAGCCAAAGGATACACCCGAGAGACTGCTTCAACACCTTCAATGTTTTGAGTGAAGCTCTGATGTTCTGCATTTTGAAGACTTAGAGGTTCCTTGGCAGGCTCAGAATATATGGCTTCAGTAGACATATCCACATCAGGCAAGAAGATCCGATGGTTGCGGGCCGAGGGATGATACGAGATAGCGGAGTGTAGCTTGATCAGCCGCATGACCCAAGGGGCGTAGAATTTCAAACCAAACAGATCAGTGCCTGATGCAACAAGTTGGCGTATGAAGAAGTCCTGTGCATTGAAGCATTTTCCATGAAGTATATAGAAGACCAAAGTCTTCATTGCACCCTGAAGCTTGGCATTTGGAGAGTGCCCTTTGATGGGCCAGAGAGTTCGCCTGATGATGTGATAGATGGTTCTTGGCAGATACTCAAGGTCTTCAACGAAGAACTCTGTGGGATAAGCAACATCTTGGGGCAATGGCTTCATCATGCTGAGCATCTGACTCATATCAGGTTCAGGCCTCTGAAAGATGCTTTCAATAGCTTCAGTATGCAGCTGACAGCCTTGCTCAAAGAGATCGCCAGGAGTGGGCAAGCCAGTGAGCTCAATGATGTCAAATGCATTGGCTTCGTGATGAACGTTGCCTGTCATCCACTCCAGGACCCAAGTCTTCGGATCTCTGCTGTACCCGCGGATGTGTAATGTGGCATAGAATTGGAGCAGCAGCTCTTCATTCCAATGCTCCTGGTCAGTAATGAACGGCAGCAGTCCAACTTGCTTGAAGCAATCCAAAGCTTCTTCCAGACAGGGCAGACCAGCTATAGCTTCAATGTCAAGGCGCTTGTGTGGGAAGATGCGACCTTGGTTGTAAAGAATGCATGAGTAATAGCTTCGCTGAGGATAGCTCCAGAACCGATCAGATGATATCCTTTCCCTTGAGTAGGGGTTCTTGGAGCTATTAAAGAAAGTGTTGTCTGCCCTGAAGCCATTGATGTTGAAGGAGCCAGGTGCTGATGCAGGACCTGGGAACCTTGGCAATCTTGGGATTGGCTTCTGTACCTCAGGCCTGTGCTCAACATGATAGTCGAACTGGGGACCTGCAGCAGACTCAGGAACAGAAGTGGCAGGATCAGTGGCTTCGCTGTCTTCTGAAGCTTTTGTTGGGGAGGGCTCCACATTAGCTTCATTGGTGGTTGTGGCAGCCGCAGGATTTTCAAGCACGTTCTCCTGGAGAACTACTTCTTGGTGGGACGGGGAAGTGGCAACGTGTGGTACTTCTTCTTCTGCGGCTGATGCAACCAGAATGTCTTCAGCAGAGACTTGAGGCCTTGGACCTTTGTGAAGCCTGCGGAACGCAGATGACGCCTGTGGAGTTGGAGTGGGCTGGGCCTCATAGTCTTCTTCCTCTTGTGGGCGATCCGCCCATGAAGCATGTTGTACCATTGGCGTCAGTGGACGACCAATGCTGATGAGTTCACTATTTTCAAGCTGAGGAAGGACTGCACCATCTTCTACATTGTCATGGTGACCAATGTCTTCATCAGCAATGGGATCAGCTGCTGGAATGTCTTCAGCTTCATGAGCCTCTGTGGAAGCAGGCTCATGGATTGTCAGTTGGTGTTCAGCTTCAGGATAGACCATAGAAATAGGTTCAACTATCAAGGGCTCTGTGGGAGCAGCCCGATCTTTCTTGGTCTTCCTCTTCTTCTTGGAGGGGGCAGTAGGAGAGGCTTCAGAGTGTTTCCTCTTCCTGGCTTTAGCCTCAGCAATCCTTGTCTTCTTGAGCTCTGAAGCGGTTGACCGGCTTTTTGGCTTCGAGCCAGTTAGTCTAGTTGGGAAGACAATCAGAACTGCTTCTTGCCTTGGTGCATCAGGTTCAGCCGTAGCAGGCTTCTTCTTCTTCTTCGCGGCCATCCTGGGGTCGATGCCAGGACGCCCAAGGGCCTTGCGCTTCTCAGCCTCATTGTAGACTTGCACACATTTGCCAGCCAGAGCCTTCATGCGCTCACGTGAACCCTGAGCTTCTGCATGTTTCTTCAGAAAGGCTTCTTTGAGCTCGTGCAGCATGATCTTGAAGTTCTTCACATCATGCATGCTGAGCTTGGCCATATGCTTCTTGAATTGAGCTTTTTCATAGTCAATCTTCTGCTTCAGTTCAACAACACGCTGGGCGATGGCTAGTTCTGAAGCAATGGCGCCATGGAAGGCGACACTAAGGCCAATGGGTAGTTGAAGATCTTCGAAGCTGATGTTTGGCATGTCAAACCATTCATCAATGAAGGTGTGGATGATTGTTACATCAGAGAGCGGCAGATCATTGAAGATTTCTGCTTCTTCTTTACTCTTGATGAGTTGCTCAAGAGCGTCATCAACAAGATCTTCATCACTTGACAGATCTATGTCATCATTGCGCAGAATGGAAGCAGCTGTCAGCTCTTGGCTGGTGTGTGGCAAAGGCATCTTGCTCTTCTGGGGCTTGGAGATGCGTGATAAGTCTTCGGACTGCACACTGTCTTCAGGAGGTGCAGTTGCCAGTGGCTTCGCCCGTGAGATCTTTGGTGAAGGGGCAGGCTTTGAAGCTTTAGGCTTCTTCAGCTTCTGAGGCTTCGGCGCTGCAGGCGCTTCATCTGATTCAGCGTCAGCTGCAGGCTCATTCACTGCAGTCCCTTGAACCAAGATGTGGGTGATGAGACCTTGAAGGTTGTCGAAAGGACCGATGACATTTGGTTCTGCATCTCGTGTGCCATCTGCCCTTGGTGCTGAGGGACCAGGGTTGAAGTCTAACCCGAAAGTCTTCTTATTCTGCTTCGCAGAGTTTTGGACAAATTGGAAATTGCGCTTGAACAGATTGTCGTCACGACACCATAGTAGTGACGATGGGTGTGCATCAGCTGGCTGTGGCCCACGGACCATACATGGATAGAAGCCTTGAGCAATGGCTTCATCTTTGGACCTGGGTAGAAGATTCTTGTATAGGATATCTCCCCATGGTCTCTTGATGGCATTTTTCTCAGCATATTCCTGGGTAACAAATCTGTATTTGAACCATTGTTCTGCCCAATATCTTCGAATCCATTGGATTCGGGTCTTGCGCTGATTGTAATTCTCTTCAGGATCCGTCTTGTACATTTCTGAGAGTTCATCTGGCAGATCTCTGGATGTTTCACCACGACGCTTTCTGCCACCCTTCCTTGCTGCTTTCTCTGAAGCCATAAACTTTAACTTGAAAGGCTTCAAGACGTTCAAAGGCTTCAAAGGTTTTCGCTTGCTGGACCAACAGGAACTAACTTCGGGAGAATTTATGTGATGCTGTAAGAATTCTGCAAATGAATGCAGACTATGAGAACCAAAGGATTCTCCCACGGACATGTACCTGTGACAGCATTAAGGTGCGAGGGAAGGGGAAGAGGTCATATGCATTCTCAGAAGATTTTGAAGATAAATCAGTTTAGAAGACATTGACCTCATCGTGCGAAGACATTCACTCATAGATAAGAAGTTGGTTCCAGATTTGTACGAATCCACAGATCAGTACAAGTGAGGAATCTAACTACTTTGTGAAGCACAAGTGAATATACTAGGCATGTTATGAGATGCAGTATGAGAGAGATCTAACTTGTGTGAACAGAAACTGCTTGTGGTAGAAAGTGACAAATCCGTAGGATCAACGGTGCTGTAAAAAGGAAGTTTTATTTACCACACTAAGAACGGCTAGACGGAGTTGAAGATGAGGCCGAGCAGTTCGATCTTCCGTGCCCTAACTTGGCGACGGAGGACACCTACGGCGACGGCGGAGAGGACGATGTCCGCGGTCGGCGTGAAGACGGCATCGGAGAGGTTGCGGCAGTGAAGCGCTTCGCCGCCGGCGTCGTCGAGGGCTAACGGTGGCGCTAGGGTTCGTGCAAGGGTGGAAGAAGGGACAATGACCGCTGTGAGTGTGTTTTTATAGGTACAGGGGCGGCACTGTGCTATTACATAGGTGCCCCTGGCGATTCGCATCTGAGGAACACGTGGCCATTATGCGGAATTTTGGGGTTTGTTCCACGTCCCACGCACGCCTGGATTGTCAGGTGGTTGTTCCTACTTCTCCGGATTTCATGTGGAAGAATGAGCATTGAAAACAGACTTAATGGTTGTCTCTGTATCTTCTGCTGACAAGGACACAGAGAAGACATTCGACAGTTTCAATAGAATGCATATGACTTGGAGAGATAGAGTTTGAGATAGAAAGCATAGAGAGGTTAGGGTCCGATCACATTCACTTAGTTCAAAAGATTCAACACGAAGACATAGTTATAAGTGAATGCTGTAGAGGACAGAACACTAGTAGATATATATATATATATATATATATATATATAATCAACATAGTGAAGATAATCATGAAGATATGTTGAGATCGAAGCCAAACCAAATGTGAAGACATTGCAAGGTAACACCATGAGTGAAACACTTCAGAATAGAACGTTTGGTGGTGGCGTTACCCACCGTATAGGAAGTATTAGACCCAGACACGGCGCACAATTATCGTGGTGCTCCGAAGTCAAATTCCACATTAATGTATTCACACTTAGAATGTATGTCTTCATTGACTGAAGATATACTTTACTTCGTGTGTTGCACATCTAAGTCATCAATATGCATAAGGGTTAGGATGTGTGCCTGATCACAGGACATTTGAGGATTCCAGGATATTTAGCTCACACCGTAATTTGCAAAATCTCTTCTCATCCAAGGGCTTGGTGAAGATATCTGCCAGTTGCTCTTCAGTGTTGACGTGTATGATATCAATGTCTTCCTTCACAACATGATCTCTGAGAAAGTGATGACGAATTTCAATGTGCTTTGTCTTCGAGTGCTGAACTGGGTTATTGGCAATCTTGATGGCGCTTTTGTTGTCGCAATAAAGTGGCACTTACTTCAGATGAATGCCATAGTCCTTGAGTGTTTGCTTCATCCATAGAAGCTGAGCGCAGCAAGATCCAGCAGCAATGTATTCAGATTCAGCAGTGGAGAGAGATACACAGTTCTGCTTCTTTGAAGACCAACATACAAGTGATCGTCCTAGAAAGTGACATGTGCCTGATGTAGATTTGCGATCAACTTTGTCACCAGCATAATCAGCATCCGAGAATCCAACCAGATCAAACTCTGAGCCCTTTGGATACCATAATCCTAGAGTTGAGGTGTGAGCCAAATATCGAAGAATTCGCTTCACAGCTAAGTGATGCGACTCCTTTGGTGCCGCTTGAAATCGAGCACACATGCAAACACTAAGCATAATATCTGGCCTAGATGCACATAGATAAAGTAAAGAACCAATCATGGAGCGGTATACCTTTTGATCGAACTCTTTACCATTGTCGTCGGGACCCAGATGATGTTTGGCTGGCATTGGTGTTGTGAAGCCTTTGCAGTCTTGCATACCAAACTTCTTCCGGCAATCTTTGAGATACTTATCTTGAGATATGAAGATGCCGTTGCGTTGTTGTCGTATTTGAAGACCAAGGAAGAACTTCAGCTCCCCCATCATGGACATCTGATATTGCTCTTGCATCATATATCCAAACTCTTCAGTGTACTTCTGATTGGTGCGGCCGAAGATGATGTCATCCACATATATTTGGCACACAAACAGTTCACCATCATATGTCTTCGTGAAGAGAGTGGGATCTAGGGAACCAGGTATGAAGCCTTTGCTCTTTAGGAAGTATTTGAGTGTGTCATACCAGGCCCGAGGGGCTTGTTTGAGGCCATACAGTGCCTTGTTGAGCTTGTATACCATGTCAGGATGTTTTGGATCTTCAAAGCCAGGCGGTTGTGCAACATACACTTCTTCTTCAATCTTGCCATTGAGAAAAGCACTCTTCACATCCATTTGATATAGAAGTATGTTATGATGATTTGCATAGGCCAGCAGTATGCATATGGCTTCAAGTCTAGCCACAGGAGCAAATGTTTCATCGAAGTCAATTCCTTCCACTTGAGTATATCCTTGAGCAACGAGACGAGCTTTGTTTCTGACAACTTGACCATGCTCATCTTGCTTGTTGCGATATATCCATTTGGTGCCTATTATATTGTGCTTCCGTGGATCAGGACGCTTAACCAGTTCCCATACATTATTCAGCTCAAACTGTTGAAGCTCTTCTTGCATAGCTTGAATCCATTCAGGTTCCATGAAGGCTTCTTCAACTTTCTTGGGTTCTGTTATTGAGACAAATGCGAAGTGCCCACAGAAATTTGCTAGCTGAGTTGCCCTTGAATGAGTGAGTGGACCAGGTGCATTGATGCTATCAATTATTCTTTCAATCTGCACTTCATTGGCAACGCGAGGATGTACAGGGCGAAGACTTTGCTCTTGCTGTTCATTGTCGTTGTTAGAAGGAATGTCTTCAGGCTGAGCATTGTATTCATGTTGATCAGTGCTGAGATGATAAGTTCTTCTTTAGGATGAGCTTCAGAAGGTATAATTTCTCCAGTTCCCATTAGCTTGATTGATTCACTGGATGGAACTTCATCTAGCACATTTGGCAGTTGCTCTCTTTGTGAACCGTTGGTCTCATCGAACCGCACATCCACTGTTTCAACCACTTTGTAATGAAAGAGATTGAAGACTCTGTAGGAGTGTGAATCCTTTCCATATCCAAGCATAAAACCCTCATGTGTTTTTGGTGCAAACTTTGAGGTGTGATGTGGGTCCTTGATCCAGCACCTTGCGCCAAATACTCTGAAGTAACTGACATTTGGCTTCTTGCCAGTAAGGAGCTCATAAGATGTCTTGTTCAGAAGCTTGTGAAGATAAACACGATTGATTGTATGGCATGCAGTATCAATGGCTTCAGGCCAGAATTTTCTTGGGGTCTTGTATTCATCTAGCATCGTTCTGGCCATCTCAATTAGTGTTCTGTTCTTGCGTTCGACGACACCATTCTGCTGTGGCGTGTACGGGGCTGAGAATTCATGTGTGATGCCCAAGGTATCAAGATATGTATCAAGGCCAGTGTTCTTGAATTCAGTGCCATTGTCACTTCTGATGTGCTTTATCTTGGCGCCAAAATTGTTCATAGCTCGATTGGCGAAGCGTCTGAAGACATCCTGCACTTCAGTCTTGTAAAGGATTATGTGCACCCAAGTATATCTAGAATAATCATCAACAATGACGAAGCCATAGAGACAAGCAGTAGTAGTAAGAGTTGAGTAATGAGTGGGACCGAAAAGATCCATGTGAAGCAGTTCGAAGGGTCGAGTAGTGGTCATGATTGTCTTCGAGGGATGTTTGGCCCTCGTCATCTTCCCTGCTTCACAGGCACTGCATAAGTGATCTTTCTTGAACTTGACGCCCTTGATGCCTATGCCACGCTTCTTCTTCGCAAGGGTGTGGAGGTTCCTCATGCCAGCATGCCCAAGCCTCCGATGCCAGAGCCAGCATTCTGAAGCCTTTGCTAGAAGACACACTGCAAGCTGTGGCCCTGCTGAGAAATCTACCACGTACAAATCATCTTTTCGATACCCTTCAAACACTAGAGACTTGTCAGATTCCATTAGTACAAGGCAACGATATTTTCCAAATATTACGATCATATTCAAATCGCAAAGCATTGAGACAGACATTAAGTTGAAGCCAAGGGATTCAACAAGCATGACTTTATCCATGTGTTGATCCCTTGAGATTGCAACTCTACCTAGACCCAATATCTTACTTTTACCAGTGTCAGCAAATGTGATGTGGCGCTTGTCGGATGGACGTAAGGTTGAGTCCATAAGAAGACTTCTTTTGCCAGTCATGTGATTTGTACACCCACTATCAATAATCCATTCTAAAGACGCTGGTGTTGTACCCTACAGTGCAGTTAGGGGGATAGGCTTCACCAAGAGCATTGTGAAGCAAAAACATTTGATGAACCAGTGGGTTATGAAAGCTTAGATCCAGATTAGGACTAATAGGGAGAGTAGCAAGCGATTCAGGTACGAAGTACATAGTAAGACCATTTGGGCATTTGATCTTGCGCCCTACAAGATGTTTAAGGTCCCCAGCAATAGCGTCAGACGATTTTGGTTTTCTGTTGGAGACCTTTCCCTGCAAAAGAGAGTTAAGCTTTCTTAGCCACCCACATCTTCAAGGGTGGCTTAGAAGCAATAAGTCTAAGTGCAGCATCTAAGAATTTTGGCTTTGAAGCCCTAGCAAACAGTCTTGCAGGCGGACTATAGTACTCATAAGAATAAGCAGAATAGTTCTTGGTCTTATGAACATGGCGGTTTGATGAACCGCTCTCATATTCATATGCCTGAGTATGGTTCCCTGCAAAACATTTGCGTTAGTGCGACTCAGGTGAGTCCTCTGTCTGTATGAAGCCTTTGGACCGTATGAAGCCTTTGGTCTGAGGTTTGTCTTCTTCATGTGAGGTGTCATGATGACATTCACAGGAAGATTCTCCAGACACCTTTTCAGAACCCAGATCTTCTTCATAGGCGGTCCATTCCTGCAGTTAGTACCAATGTACCTGGCACACACTTCACCATTCTGATTCTTAAACAGTATATAGTTTGCATCAAAGGATTCATCAATGATAATGGGGTTAGCACAAGTGAAGCCAGATAGATTGGATGGATCTGCTGAATGTTCCTTCGTAGCAACCCACATGGTTTTGGGGTACTGCTCAGGTTTCCAGTAAGAGCCATCTGCATTCATTTTTCTTACGAACCCAACACCCTCTTTCCTAGGGTTTCGGTTCAGAATCTGCTTTTTGAGGACATCACATAGCGTCTGATGCCCTTTAAGACTTTTGTACATCCCTGTTTCAAGCAATGTCTTCAACCTGGCATTCTCATCAGCAATAGCGGTGGTATCCTCAGCAGAGGGGTTAGTTACCACATCAACAGTTGAAGATATCGCAACAACAGTAGCAGTAGAACATTCAGCAACAGAAGTAGCATTATCACGCTCAATGCATTTAAGACATGGTGGTTCAAATCCTTCCTGAGCGGGACTGATCTGTTTGGCGTGAAGTGACTCGTTTTCCTTTTGAAGATCTTCATGAACCGCTCTCAATTTTTCAAGATCTTGCTTCCTTTGAAGATAATCATAGGAAAGCCTTTCATGAGTTGTTGAGAGAGTTTCATGACGACTTTCAAGTTCCTGATACTTAACGTGAAGATTTTTTATGTCTTCAATTAAGGATTCAGATCGAGTCATTTCAGCACCTAACAGATCATCGCTTCTGTCTAACAGTTTTTGAATATGTTCCATAGCTTTCTGTTGTTCAGTTGCAATTTTAGCAAGTGTTTTGTATCTGGGTTTTGAATCACAATCAGAGTCATCGTCACTAGATGTTTGATAGTGAGTAGTGCGTGTGTTTACCTTGGCACCGCGTGCCATGAAGCAGTAGGTAGAAGCGGAGTAGTCCTTGTCATTTGCATCGGTGTCGGTGATGAAGTCATTGTCTTCAGTGTTGAAGATGGACTTGGCAACGTATGCTATAGCCAGACTTGCGACGCCTAAATCGGACTCCTCCTCAGACTCCACCTCCGCCTCCTCAGAAGCAGACTCCTTCTCTGAATCCATTTCCTTGCCAACAAACGCACGTGCCTTGCCAGATGAGCTCTTCTTGTGTGATGAAGATTTTGATGAAGACTTGGAAGAAGACTTTGTGTATTTCTTCTTCTTCTTGTCGTCAGAGTCATATTCCTTGCTCTTCTTCTTCTTTTTGTTCTCATTGTCCCACTGTGGACACTCAGAGATGAAGTGGCCAAGTTTCTTGCACTTGTGACATGTTTTCTTCTTGTAGTCATGAGCAGAAGCTTCATCATTCCTTGAGCTTGATCGGGAAGACTTTCTGAAGCCTTTCTTCTTGGTGAATTTTTGGAACTTCTTGACAAGCATAGCAAGTTCCCTTCCAATGTCTTCAGGATCATCAGAACTGCTGTCAGATTCTTCTTCAGATGAGGAGACAGCTTTTGCCTTCAAGGCACGAGTTCGCCCATTGTTTGGACCGTAGATATCTCTTTTCTTAGAAAGCTGAAACTCATGTGTGTTGAGCCTCTCAAGTATGTCAGACGGATTGAGTGTCTTGAAATCAGGACGTTCTTGAATCATCAGGGCTAGAATGTCAAACGAGCTATCAAGTGATCTCAGTAGTGTCTTGACGACTTCATGTTTGGTGATCTCAGTAGCGCCGAGGGCTTGAAGCTCATTTGTGATGTTAGTGAGTCGGTCAAATGTGTGCTGGACATTCTCATTGTCATTTTGCTTGAAGAGGTCGAAGAGGTTGCGAAGGACACTGATTGTCTGATCTCTCTGGGTTGAGACGCCTTCATTGACCTTGGAGAGCCAGTCCCAGATCAGCTTAGATGTCTTCAAAGCACTCACACGCCCATACTGTCCTTTGGTCAGATGACCACATATGATATTCTTGGCAGTAGAGTCCAGTTGGACGAATTTCTTGACATTAGCAGCAGTGACACCTTATCCAGCCTTGGGAACGCCGTTTTCGACGACATACCATAGGTCGACATCAATGGCTTCAAGATGCATGCGCATCTTATTCTTCCAGTAGGGATATTCAGTTCCATCGAAGACGGGGCACACAGCGGAGACCTTAATTATCCCTGCAGTCGACATAGCTAAAACTCCAGGTGGTTAAACCGAATCACATAGAACAAGGGAGCACCTTGCTCTGATACCAATTGAAAGTGCGTTATATCGACTAGAGGGGGGTGAATAGGCGATGAAAGTCTTCAAAACGTGGAAGTTTCGAAGACAAACGATAGAAATAAACCGATTACCATGCAGCGGAAGGTAGACTACACTAGGCAAACCATAGTCAAGTATTCAATGAAGTGAAAGCACAAAGACTAATAGCAGCTAGGTAGTAAGGATCAGGTAGGAAGATATTATGAAGCCAAACAGAACATGCAGTCACTCAGTGAAGACAAAAGATAGTGCAATCATGCAATGACTTCACAAGGAGTAACAGTAAGTAAAGGGAAGGGAAGATGAAATCAGTGACTCGTTGAAGACAATGATTTGTTGGACCAGTTCCAGTTGCTGTGACAACTGTACATCTGGTTGGGGCGGCTAGGTATTTAAACCTTAGGGCACACAGTCCCAGACACCCAGTCCTGAACACGCAGCTCAGGACACCCAGTCCTCACCGTATTCCCCTTGAGCTAAGGTCACACAGACCTCGCCCAATCACTCTGGTAAGTCTTCAAGGTAGACTCCCAAACCTTCATAGACTTCGTTCACCGGCAATCCACAATGTCTCTTGGATGCTCAGAACGCGACGCCTAACCGGCTGGAGGATGCACAGTCCTCAAGTGTAATAAGTCTTCAGATCACACAGATAAGAAGACTTAAGTGATGCCCAATTCTCTCTAGGTCTGGGTGGTTAGGGCTTTATCCTCGCAAGGAATTCTCTCTCAAAGGCTTCAAGGTGGGTTGCTCTCAAACGACAAAAGCCGTACTCTCAATCTGAGCAGCCAACCGTTTATGGTTGTAGGGGGTGGGCTATTTATAGCCACTTGGCAACCCAACCTGATTTGTCCGAAATGACCCTGGGTCACTAAGGAACTGACACGTGTTCCAACGGTCAGATTTCAACCTCACACGACAACTTTACTTGGGCTACAAGTAAAGCTGACTTGTCCGACTCTGGACAAGATTCGCTCTCAAAGTCTTCACTCAAATACATAGGTTTTGGTTAGGCATCACTTCAGTCATTCTGACTGGTTCTCTTGGACCCCACTTAACAGTACGGTGGTTCCTATGACTCAACACAAAAGAAAAGAACTACGAAAGATCTAAGTCTTCGAGCTCCATAGTCTTCATGTGGTGTCTTCTCTTGTCATAGTTTTCAATGTGAATATCTTCATATACCACCTTTGACTTCAATGTCTTCATACATTTTAGGGGCCATCTCTGGTAGGAAAACCGAATCAATGAGGGACTTCTACCTGTGTTATCCTGCAATTCTCACAAACACATTAGTCCCTCAACTAGGTTTGTCGTCAATACTCCAAAACTAACTAGGGGTGGCACTAGATGCACTTACATGTATCCATCTTAATTTGGATTTTCAAATATGTGTAACCCCTTTATGTTGAAATCCAATGTATGCATTCCTCGCTAACTGTCTCCAATTAATGTGTGTTTCATGCGGTTTTTTTACTTCTCAAACATGTATAATGTGTTTAACACACGCAACATATAGTGTAATCCTGTTTAGACATTAATTGCATATAAACCATGCATTGTCTCTAATTAAAGAATCTATGGATCAATAATATTGATAAACTATATAACATTACACGTGTCCCCAAATTCAAATGAATATGCATGTTTGATACACCAATTTGTGTTATAATATTATCAATGTCGTGATATCTAGTTTAAATATTGAATCCCCTTTAATCTAGATATTCGTCTCATATAGCTATCACTCATGCTTATATAGGACTATCTCTGTAGACCTATATGCGTTCATCATCTCTCGGGTATCTCTTGTGCTACCTGTTGGCATTTTGGGAACGGGGGTCCCCATACTTGCCTGCCTGCGGCCCCCAGCATGGCTCCACCAGCGGCCCCATCCGGCCCATCTTCAGCAACAAACATTCAAGACCCTCACGAGGGGCCAAGCCTCGCGAGGCGGACAACACAAGACCTCCTCAGGGGCGGCCTCACCAGGCCGGCTCGCGAGGGGCGGAGAGATCAAGGCAAGGGACACCTCGCGAGGTTCCTGTGACGCAGGCCATGACGACTGGAACCAGGCGGGCACCTGCGCGTGCAGTTTCCTCGTTTCCTCTTTGGTGCTAAAGGGGAAAGCGCAGGCGAGGATTCCCAAGGCATCAGGCAAAGGTTTCCATATTGGTGCAACAAGATCAAGACCAGCAGGACGGCAAGACGGAGGTCATCGTGGAGCCCAAGACGGCATCACCACCAGAGCCTTTGGCAGGCGAAGACCACTTTTGTCATGATAGCTTGTACTAGTTGTCTCCCTTCGAATTTGGCCATTGTGGGATCCCTCCCCGCTCAATATTTGGAAAGAGGACTAGGGCCTCTATAAAGAGGACTAGCCACCACCATATGTGGGAGAGGACCAGACCATCCCGAACCACACAAGCACACCAACACAAGAACACCTCTCCTTGCGAGGCTGTTCTTCCCTTGTAACTATTCATCCTCAGCCCAAGAGGCAATCCACCACATCACACTGGAGTAGGGAATTACACCACAACGGTGGCCCGAACCAGTATAAATCTTGTGTTTCGTGTTCCTTGGGTTCGTCGAGCTAGGCCGTGAGATCGTAGAGCGCGTGAGCTAGAGAGGGGGAGAGATCTTTGTGAGCATCCCAGTGTTCAAACCTTAAGGGTTTTGCCGAAACCCAAAATCCGACTTTTGGCGCGCCAGGTAGGGGTGTGCCGAAGCTTTCCTCTTTGTCGATCCGCGCTTCGCTGCTTCGTCAAGTTCATGGCCGACGCTCGCCGGGCCCGTGCTGAGCTCCGGGCCGCTCTCACCACCCGTGTCGCTCAGACCGCCCCTGTCGGCGGACCTCCCCGCCGTTCTCCGTCACCCGCCGCCAACGCCGCCACCGGCCCGGCGGCAAACAAGCAGCAAGCCTCTTCACTGCACCCCTCTGTGCGGCGAGATGGTCGCACCGCCACCCCGTAGCTGACTCCGGCCATCTCATCGTCTCACGCTTGTCGCGCCCCCACGGACATGCAGGATGCGCTGCTCATGGCACGTGAGCTCCCGCGCTACCGCCCGATCGACGACCTCTACGAGGACTGGTTGGACCGCACGCCGAGCTCGTCAGCGCCGCGGGGGGCTCTCCAGCACCATCCCTCTCGTTGCCTTACCCGCCCCCGGCTGTGGGCGATGTGGCTCACGAAGCGCCTCCACCCCCTTAGCACTAAGATAGCGCCCTCGCGCCGAGGCGCGCGGCTCAGGGAGCGCCTCAGCCTCCCCCGCGTCAAGACGATGTCCTCGCTCCAAGATGCGCGGCCCAGCGGCGTGATCCTCCGTGCCGTGTGCCCGCACACGAAGAAAGAAGTTACCAGGAGGTTCCTTGTTTGCAAGAAGATGCTCCACCGCTTCCAGCACCACCACGCCAGGATCGCTTGCTACGGCGGGGCCATGTGCCACTTTCCGTGGCGGCACAGGGACACGAAGGTCAAGCTCCACCTCCATGATGGGCCCCGGTGGCCACAGTGGGTTGCCGTGCCTTCACTCATGAGTTGCGTAGCGTCGTCTGGCCGGGCAAGTACAAGCCGGATCTGCCCCCTCGCTACGATGGCACCCCCGACCCTACGGAGTTTCTGCAGCTCTACGAGCTGAGCATCGAGGCGACCAATGGCGACGAAAAGGTCATGGCGAACTGGTTTCCCATGGCTCTCAAGGACGGTGCCCGCTCATGGCTCTTGAACCTGCCTCCAGGCTCGATTTCCTCCTGGGATGAGATGCGCAACCGCTTCATCGCCAACTTCCAGGGCACTTACGACCGCCCCCGGTCGTGGGTGACCTGCGCCACATCAAGAAACAACCAGGAGAGACCCTGCAGAAATACATCCAGCGCTTCAACAACACGGGTATCAAGATCCCCAAGGTGACGGATGAGGCCATCATCTCGGCGTTTTCCGACAGCGTCTGTGACGTCAAGATGAAGGAGGAGCTCACCATCCATGAGGAGCTGTGCACGACCTTGGAGCTTTTCAACATAGCAACCAAGTGTGCAAGGGCTGAGGAGGGGCGTCTCTCCCTCCTCAAGCTTCCAGCTGCGGATCCAGAGGAGAAGAAGGACAAGGTCAAGGACGTGAAGTGCAAAGGGGTGGCTGTACTTGCAGAAGAACCGGACACCAAGCGCAGCGAGATGTTCCTGAGTCATCCAAGGGCAGCCGTACGTTCTGCGCCTTCCACAACGTGCGCACGCACAACACCAACGACTGTCAAGAGCTCAGGTCCATTCGAGATGGATGCTTCGGCCAACTCCCCGAGCGCAACGATTGGGGCTACGACCGAGGAGGTGGACGAGGTGGAGGACGTTGGGACGACCGTGGGCCCCGAAAAGAGTGGCGCGACCAGCCTCACGAGGATCGTTGGCAGGACCAGCCTCACAAGGGCGCTTGGAGGGACCAGCCTCGTGAGGACCGCCCTCAGGGCAACCCTGGTTTCCCTCCGCTGCCGCCGCCAATAAGGAACGACGACCATCAGCATGACAAAGGGGCTGGGGGCTTCCAGGGGCCACGCGCCATCGCTTGCATCTTGGGCAGCGCTCAGGCCCCAGCCTCCCAGGGCGCCTTCAAGCAGTTCTCTCGAGAAGTGAATGCATCCCTTCCCAAGTGATACGTCTCCAACATATCTATAATTTTTGATTGTTCCATGCTATTATATTATCTGTTTTGGATGTTAATGGGCTTTATTTTACACTTCTATATTATTTTTGGGACTAACCTATTAACCGGAGGCCCAACCCAAATTGCTGTTTTTTTGCCTATTTTAGTGTTTCGTAGAAAAGGAATATCAAACGGAGTCCAAACGGAATGAAACCTTCGAGAACGTGATTTTTGGAACAAACGTGATCTAGAGGACTTGGAGTGGATGTCAAGCAATCAACGAGGTGGCCACGAGTCAGGGGGGCGCGCCCTCCCCCTCGTGGGCCCCTCGTAGCTCCATCGACCTACTTCTTCCTCCTATATATGTTCACATACCCCGCAAATATCCAGGAGCACCACGAAACCCTATTTCCACCGCCGCAACCTTCTATACCCAACAGATCCCATCTTGAGGCCTTTTCCGGAGCTCCGCCGGAGGGGGCATTGATCACGGAGGGCCTCTACATCAACTCCATGGCCCCTCTGATGATGTGTGAGTAGTTTACCTCAGACCTTCAGGTCCATAGCTAGTAGCTAGATGGCTTCTTCTCTCTCTTTGGATCTCAATACAAAGTTCTCCTCGATTCTCTTGGAGATCTATTCGATGTAACTCTTCTTTTTGTGGTGTGTTTGTTGAGATCCGATGAATTGTGGGTTTATGATCCAGATTATCTATGAACAATATTTGAATCTTCTCTGAATTCTTTTATGTATGATTGGTTTATCTTTGCAAATCTCTTCGAATTATCAGTTTGGTTTGGCCTACTAGATTGATCTTTCTTGCAATGGGAGAAGTGCTTAGCTTTGGGTTCAAACTTGCGGTGCTCGATCCCAGTGAAACAAAGGGAAACGACACGTATTGTATTGTTGCCATCGAGGATAAAAAGATGGGGTTTATATCATATTGCATGAGTTTATCCCTCTACATCATGTCATCTTGCTTAAGGCGTTACTCTGTTCTTATGAACTTAATACTCTAGATGCATGCTGGATAGCGGTCGATGTGTGGAGTAATAGTAGTAGATGCAGGCAGGAGTCGGTCTACTTGTCACGGACGTGATGCCTATATACATGATCATGCCTAGATATTCTCATAATTATTCGCTTTTCTATCAATTGCTCGACAGTAATTTGTTCACCCACCGCAATACTTATGCTATCTTGAGAGAAGCCACTAGTGAAACCTATGCCCCCAGGTATATTTTCCATCGTACAAGTTTCCAATCTATTTTATTTTGCAATCTTTACTTTCAATCTATACATAAAAATACCAAAAATACTTATCTTATTATTATCATCTCTATCATATCTCACTCTTACAAGTGGCCGTGAAGGGATTAACAACCTCTTTATCGCGTTGGTTGCGAGGTTCTTATTTGTTTGTGTAGGTATGAGGTGACTAGTGTGTGGTCTCCTACTGGATTGATACCTTGGTTCTCAAAAACTGAGGGAAATACTCACGCTGCTTTACTGCACCACCCTTTCCTCTTCAAGGGAAAACCAACGCAGTACCCTCCTGAGGCCAACCCCAAGAATAAGAAGCAGCTACTCCGCACTGGGCCTCAAGGGAGCGGCACCTCCAGCGGCACCACTTCAGGATACGCGCCAACACCTGGGGCGCCTCCCTTCCTCGCATAGGGAGGCGAGCCCGGCGCCCTCCTCAGGCAGGGCTCGGGGGGATCTCTTTTTGAGGGCCTCAGACCTGGCCAACATCATGATGGAGGCGCTCGGGCACCATGTGGAGTCGTGATTCATGACACATTTACCTCAAGAGGACACCTGGCGAGGAGCGCCCGGTGCTCAGGAGTTCATCACCAAGGCATCTCAGGAGCTTCAGGAAGGAAGAGCAATACGCGGCGATCGCCACCCACCTGGTGTCACTCCCCACCCAGGCGAGGGTGATGAGCTGCGCATCTGCATTGACATCCCAGGGCGCAACAGGGCCGCATCTCCAGAGTGCTTCTGGCCTTCGCGTGCTGGTCAGTGTGAGGGCACGCCTCACAGCTATGTTCGCATGCCGTTCGGCCTGCCGAGCGTGGCTGCCACCTTCCAGCGCAGCCTGCGGAGCATCCTGGCAGGTCAGGATGCCAGGCATCACGCGGTCCTGGTGAAGATGGAGATGATCCTCCAGAGGCCACCTGAGCCTCCAGAGCCTCCCGAGGCTCAAGGCCCTGACGGCTAGTGAGAAACAACTTCTTCGCTACGTGTTTTCAGCTACCCCAACACTCCTTCAGCAACCAAACCAGGTGACATCTTTCCAAGTTCATTTAGCTGGGAGCGCCCCCTGGGCTGCATCATCCCCATGCCGTGTGGGTCTGTCCCTGCGGCATGCATCTGGTTGCATCTTCAGTTCACTCTGCTGGGAGCGCCCCCCGGGCTGCATTAACCCTAGGCCGCTCAGGTCCAACCGAGTGGCATGTATTGTTCTCGCATTTACCTAAGCTAGTCGCTTTTCGTGCGTAATCTATCTATAGATATGACCTGCTCGATTGTCACCTACCATGGGAGCCGCACGCCGATTGTCTTTCTCCAGGATCCTTCGCATTAGAAGGCTAGGCACAACGTCTCTGCTCGGGCCCATCCCTGTAGCATCGATAAATCCAATGGCTGAGCTCTGTCTGGCGGGCCGGCCCCATTCACGTCACCTCCTGGGGTCGTTGGTGCTTGGCCTTCTCGTGTGATAGCCTCAGGAAATCCACTCGGTGCGGGTTGTCTAACCATCTCGCAGGAACGCCACATCCATCAAGAATCAAGACCAGGCGCAACCTGCCTTGAGGTAGGGCCTCACGAGTCCTGCGCTGGCTCACGAGTGCCCAGATAGACCTCGTCTAGCCTTGCCGTGCAAGCCACGTGTCAGGGCGGGGTTGTACACGCCCCGGGTGCTCCACTCAGAGGGAGCCCCTCCCACGTACCAGTGGAAGCACCATGCTCCGTGCTGGCAGTTGACACTATCGAGGAGCGGCTATGCCCCTACAAGTGCGGAAGCGCCATGGCCCGTCCTGGCGATAAACAACTGAGGGTGTCCTCACAGCCATATCAACCTCACGGAGCCTCCGGGCTGTGTTTGGCCTCATCGCAATGCCTCCCCTCGAGAGAGCCGCGCGAGGGGGCCGGGCACGTGGGCTGCACTCGGGTCATGCCCAAGCGTACGCCACCCTTTCAGGTCCTGCGGACCTGGTCATCGCACGCCCTCCCAAGCGGAGCTAAGGTACGAAGGTCGTTTGAATGTCAAGGGGGACTCCTGGGTATCGCGACTCAGGAGCCTAACTGATCACATAGCCCCTCACTCCTTGGTCCATCCTGGTGATCCGGTCAGTACAATGGCGGCTGAGGTATGCGCGGGGTCGGGCCCTGCCGACGTAGAACACTAACCTACTCCCGGATCTCCTTTTTATAAGCTGTTTGCGCGTCAAGGGGGACTCCTGAGCATCGCGACTCAGGAGCCTAACTAATCACGTAGCCCCTCACTCCTTGGTCCGTCCTGGTGATCCGGTCGGCCCAATGGCGGCTGAGGTATGCGCGGGGTCGGGCCCTACCGACGTAGAACATAAAGCAAATAGAAAGGAAATCACATAATTTCAAAGCAAATATTACAGGACATATTGTTCCCCTGAAATCAAACAAGAGTTTAACGCCTGCACGAGGCATGGTGCATATTGCAGAAGTCAAAACAGGAAAGGAGCCGCCAGCAGGTCGCCTCGTCATCCCTGGAGCCGCCGTCGCCTGCAAGGGATGCTTCTTCTCCAATGGCGTCGCCTTCACCTGCACCACCAGTCGGAGTTGCAGGATCGGTAGCGCCACCTGTCGACAGCGCGGGACCTCTTTAGCATGGCCTCCACCTAACCCTTCACAACTATAGCGGCGGCCTCGTAATGCTCATCTTTCACAGGCTCCAGCAGCTCGTCAAGGCGGGTGGCGGGATCATGAAGGTAGAGGTGGCTGAAGAAGCGTGTCAGCGCGGCTGAGGAGAGAACGCGGGCTTCTCCCTCCGCCATGGGACCGATGCCGCTCACGACGTCCTCAAGCACATCAACCAGGAAAGGAACCAGCTGGTTGGGGCCCTCGTCGCCGGTAACTAGTGGCTCTTCCAAGCCCTTCTCGTAGAGCGACTTCAGCGCCGTCCGAGCCTTCTCTTCAAGGAGCTGGAAGGCCGCGCGGTACTCAGTCAGGACTTCCGCCTTGGCGTCTAGGTCGACCTTCTCCGCCTTCAGCTTCTACTCCAACTCCTCCAGCCAGCCATGCTCTGCAGTCTGTGCCTTCGCCAACTACTCCAGTTCGGCGTCGTGTTCCCTGACAGTGTCCTCTCGGGCTTTTATCTTCTCCTCCTCCGCCTTGCAGCCTCAGGCTTCCTCCGCGTGCTCCCTCCGCACGGTCTCCAACTCGGCTGCCAGCGACCGGCAATGGTCCTGGGCGGCCTTGGCATCCTTCAGTGCCACCTCGCAGGCGGCCACAGCCTGGGCAACGACCTCCCTGTCCTTCTCGGAATTAGCGGCAGCTTGGCTCAGTGTTGCCCGGACGGACGCATCGGAATGCAGCCAGCCGGAGACCAATTCCAAGCGTCCGGCCACCAAGCGATGGTCGGCGCCTTGAAGGTCTCCTCACAGCAAGGCCACCGTAGAAAGAGCCCGCTCCAGGACGTCAGGAGAAGCGGAGGAACCTGGGGTCAGCAGCACGGCAAAAGGAGGAGTGATAGACGCAAAGGTGTCCCGATGTTTCGATGAGATGGTGGCTATCGTTTTCTGTGGGAGTCGACCTTGACGATCCGACTACGAACGTGCAAGACATCGCGCCTTAGAAATCGCTAAACCAACTTCTGAGGAGCACGATCAACCTGACCACGAGGGTCTGTTTCCTGCGAGCAAATGAAGAACAAGCAAGAAACTAAGATTGCAATCTGGATATTACGAATATAAGATGAAAGCTTTATTGATCAAGGTGGGGTTCTGTGATGTCTTGGTCTGGTCGTTGGACACAAACGAAGTACAAGAAGTTGCAGCTATGGCAAACTTTTAATCTAAACAAAACCCAAAGTCTAAACGACGCCCTAAGGGCTGTATATATGGAGGAAGAGGGGGGAATTTCGTGGCCCTTGAGGGTGGGGTTCGAAACCAACCCTAACTCTTGTTTCCCCACACATACGGACTCTAAAAATAGCCTATACTTAAGTATTTCGAAATTACATGGGCCTGGCCCATTAATAAGGTGACGCGGCACCTAGAATAGCCTATGGACGAATATTATGAAGTGGCATCTTGTATATTTCGTCCAAGACTTCATGCACTCCTTATGGCGGCTTCAAAGTCCTGATATCATCACTTGTAACTCCGTTCTTGATCCCCTTGTGCATGCCATCAACTCCATGCGTGTTCTTGCTCCAATGTTCATCCTTCTCCAAGCTAGGCCCTTCATTTGTAAGCAAAACAAATGTATCCAATTTAGGCAGCATCATAATCTCATGAACATTAGAATCATTACCAAGAAACGAAAGTACCTGGTAATTTAATTGGCGTGCGCGAGCTCTAGTAATTGGTCTAGTATATGTAACAGTAGGGGCTGTGGGTGTAACAATGGTATTGATGTCCTCATCATCCTCTCCTTCTTGAAATGAAGTCGTCCTCGACGGAAGCTCATCTTCCTCACCCAAATAAGGCTTCAAATCTGCAATGTTAAAAGTGGGACTAACCCCAAAATCTGCAGGTAGCTCAAGTTTATATGCATTATCATTTATTTTCTCTAACACCTTAAAAGGACCATCAGCACGTGGCATTAGCTTTGATTTGCGCAGATTAGGAAATCTATCTTTACGCAAATGTAACCAAACAAGATCTCCAGGTGCAAACACAACATGTTTTCTACCCTTATCTCCAGCAAGTTTATATTTAGTATTCATACGCTCAATGTTTTCCTTAGTTAACTCATGCATTTTTCAAATCAATTCAGAACGTTCTTTAGCATCAAAATTAACCTTCTCCGAAGATGGAAGAGGCAACAAATCAATAGGTGCACGAGGTAGGAAACCATACACAATTTCAAAAGGGCACATCTTAGTAGTAGAATGCAATGAACGATTATAAGCAAATTCAATATGAGGCAAGCATTCTTCCCACATTTTCTTATTATTCTTCAAAACAGCCCTAAGCAGAGTAGACAATGTTCTATTGACTACTTCAGTTTGTCCATCAGTTTGGGGGTGACAAGTAGTACTAAAAAGCAGTTTAGTCCCCAACTTAGCCCATAAACATCTCCAAAAGTGGCTAAGAAATTTAGTATCATGATCTGAAAAAATAGTATTTGGCACACCATGCAAACGAATAATTTCACGAAAGAACAAATCAGCAACATTAACAGCATCATCGCTTTTATGACATGGTATAAAGTGTGCCATTTTCGAGAATCTATCCATGACAACAAATATGCTATCCCTCCCCTTCTTTGTTCGAGGTAAACCTAAAACAAAATCCATAGATATATCCTCCCAAGGAACACTAGGTACAGGCAAAGGCATATATAAACCATGAGGATTGAGTCGTGACTTAGCTTTTTGACATGTAGTGCAGCGAGCAACAAAACGCTCAACATCCCGTCTCATCTTTGGCCAAAAGAAATTTGTAGCAAGTATATCCTCCGTCTTCTTCATGCCAAAGTGTCCCATTAGTCCTCCTCCATGCGCCTCCTGCAACAACAAAAGACGAACGGAGCTAGCTGGAATGCATAGCTTGTTAGAACGAAACACAAATCCATCATTAACGACGAACTTTTTCCATGTTCTACCTTCTTTACAATTCTGCAATATATCTTTAAATTCAGCATCATGCACATATTGATCTTTGATGGTCTCCAAACCAAATATTTTAAAGTCAAGTTGTGAAAGCATAGTATAATGACGAGACAATGCATCAGCAATAACATTTTCTTTACCCTTCTTGTGTTTAATGACATAAGGGAAAGTCTCAATGAATTCAACCCATTTAGAATGTCTACAGTTCAGTTTTGCTTGACTTTTAATGTGTTTCAAAGATTCATGATCAGAATGTATAACAAATTCTTTGGGCCACAAATAATGTTGCCATGTTTCTAAAGTCCGAACAAGAGCATATAATTCTTTATCATAAGTAGAATAGTTCAGACTAGGCCCACTCAATTTTTCAGAAAAGTATGCAACAAGTTTGCCATCTTGTAGTAACACACCTCCTAATCCAATTCCACTAGCATCACATTCAAGCTCAAAAGTCTTATTAAAATCAGGAAGTTGGAGTAAAGGAGCATGTGTCAACTTATCTTTCAATACCGTGAAGGCGTCTTCCTGTGCGGTACCCCAAACAAAAGGCACATCCTTCTTTGTAAGCTCGTTGAGAGGTGCAACAATGGTGCTGAAATCTCTCACAAAACGCCTATAGAAACCAGCGAGGCCAAGGAAATTCCTCACTTGTGTGACCGTTTTGGGCTGCGGCCAACTCTCAATAGCTTCAATCTTGGCTTTATCAACTTCAATTCCCTGTGGAGTAACAACATAGCCAAGAAAAGATACTCGGTCGGTGCAAAAGGTGCACCTCCCAAGGTTACCAAACAAACGTGCATCACGTAGAGCGATAAAAACAACACGTAAATGTTCCAAATGTGCTTCCAAAGATTTGCTATAAATCAGTATATCATCAAAATAGACTACCACAAATCGTCCAATGAAAGCACGTAAAACTTCGTTCATTAATCTCATAAAAGTACTAGGCGCATTAGTTAACCCAAAAGGCATGACTAACCACTCATATAAACCAAACTTAGTTTTAAATGCTGTTTTCCATTCATCTCCCAATTTCATACGAATTTGATGGTATCCACTATGCAAATCAACTTTGGAGAATATTGTAGAGCCACTCAATTCATCAAGCATATCATCAAGCCTAGGAATAGGATGACGATAACGAATAGTAATATTATTAATGCCTCTACAATCAACACACATACGCGACGTACCATCCTTTTTAGGCACTAGTATAATAGGAACAACACAAGGACTAAGAGATTTGCGTATATAACCTTTGTCGAGCAGCTCCTGTACTTGACGCATAATCTCCTTCGTATCCTCTGGATTGGTACGGTATGGTGCATGGTTGGGTAGCGAAGCACCGGGAATTAAGTCAATTTGATGCTCAATCCCTCGAATAGGTGGTAATCCCGGTGGCACGTCTTGTGGAAAGACGTCAGCGAACTCCTGCAAAATGTTAGTGACAGCAGGGGGCAAAGAGGAAGACACGTCCTCGAATGAAAATAATGCCTCTTTGCACACAAAAGCATAGCAAACAGATTTGCTAAAATCTAGCTCATCAATATCAGATTTGGTGGCAAATAAACATGCACTTTTCAATTTAATTTCAGAAACAACAGTAGATGGTTTATTATTAGGCTTCATTTGGTGCTCAAATTCTTTTGCCACAATCTGATTTTCACTCTTATTTGTCTCTTGTTTTCCTTTATTTGCTCTATTAATATCATCTTTCAAAATGGAATCAGGAGTCATAGGAAGCAAAGTAATATTTTTATCGTTATGAACAAGAGTATATTGATTGTTTCTACCATGGTGTATAGAATTTTTATCAAATTGCCATGGTCTACCAAGTAATAAGGAACATTCTTGCATAGGTACCACATCACAATCAACATAATCAGCATATGTAGAGATACTAAAATGCACACGAACAATACGTGTTACCTTAACCTTGCCGCTGTTGTTGAACCATTGGATGTAGTAAGGATGTGGATGTGGTCTTGTGGTGAGAGATAGCTTCTCCACCATCTCCATGCTAGCCAAGTTGTTGCAACTCCCTCCATCTATGATCACGCGAACAGAACGTTCCTTCACAACTCCCTTTGTATGGAACAAATTATGCCTCTGATTGTGCTCAGCTTGTGTAATCTGCACACTCAAAACACGTTGAGCAACTAAACATTCATACCTGTCAGCATCTTCAGGAGCCATGTATTGCGTCTCATGATCAGAATCGTCTCCACCGTGTTCGTCACGTGTAATAAGAGCCAAAGTCTCCTCATCATAGTCACTAGCGGACTCATACCCACCATCCTCAGTAACAATCATCACACTCTTAGATGGGCATTCTCTCGCATAATGACCTCCACCCTTGCAACGTCGACAAATAATATCATGTGTTTGCCCTGTTGATGCCATGGATGAAGAAGAGCTCTTTGCAGGCCCAGAAGGTGTGCTCTTGGCAGATAGTGGTGATTGTGCCTGCTTTATTGTATCACGGTTGGAGGTGGCAGCCGACGAAGGCGCCGGTGTAGCAGAACGTGTGGAAGTAGATGATGCACGTGGTGTCCATGATGAAGGTCGACCTGCAGAAAAGTTAGTCGTGCCAATGCCTGTCAATCCTGCACTTCACGTTCAGCTTTACAAGCAAGATGGAATAAACGAGTGATATTAGTATACTCCTTATACTCTAGAATCGTCTAAATCTCTCTATTTAATGCACCCATAAAACGTGCAAGCATAGCTTCATTCTCCTCAGCAATACCACATCTAATCATGCCAGTTTGTAATTCCTGATAATACTCTTCTATAGAATTTTTTCCCTGTCTTAAGCGCTGCAATTTTTGAAGTAATTCACGTTGATAATATGGTGGAACCCAACGAGTACGCATAGCAGTTTTCAAAGCAGCCCAAGTAGCCGGAATATGATATAATCTACAATGCTCAGACCACCAAACACATGCAAAACTAGTGAATGCACAAACAGCAGCAGGAACACGTCTCTCCTCGGGATATTGTAAACATGTAAATCGTTGTTCAGTTTCTAACTCCCAAGTAAGATATATATAAGGAACATATCTACCCTCAAATGGTGGAATATTCAATTTTAGTTTAGGGAGATGGTCATGATCTCGTACCTGAGGGTGAGCCCTACCATTGCCATTATTTGCATGTGGACGTCTGGTGGTTGCTGTGCTGGTGGTGGCATGTAGTTCTGATTTTGATCAACCTCATCCTCATAATCTCCCACATAATCATCCTCCTCCACATCAGCAGTAGGAGCCACAGAAGTAGCAACAACAGCACCGGCAGTTTGGCCCGGCTGAAGAGGGACACGGCTCGCTCGGCGGAGGGCTGTTCCCGACGTGGAGGTAGTCGGTGTTGTTGCTGTTGTTGCAGAGGTGCGGTAGGAGCAGCCGGTGGTGGTGGTGGAAAACGCGAAAGCAATTCAGCAAACTTGTTATCGAGCTTTGTTTCAAACGTCTTCTCCATGCCATCTATCTTCTCCATGGCCTCTTCAAATCTGTTTAGCACATCTTGCACCTGTCCACTCATCATTTGCTGAAACTTATCATGAAGCTCCTTGTTCGTCAAGTTCTCCCAGTCAGTCTCGTCGGCTTGTGATCCTGGCATGGTTAGCAGCAATAGAAACACACAAGAATATGATCCTACAGACTACTAACAAGTGGTGGTGGTGGCGGGTTTCACAAATCCGTCAAGCAAATCTCAAATTCTTACCAGTTCTTACCCAGCAGCAGGCGGTGATCGGCAACCGTTGTAGTCAAAACTCTCAAAAGCTTGGATAGAGCGATTGCCAGGGAGAGTCAAACGCACGACGTAGATGTATGTGGAGCTGGGAAGGCTTATAGTATGGTAGCAAAAAGGGTCAGCAATAATCAATTCAGAGATGCAAAGTTGAATAAACGCTCAACGACGGTACTGTGCTGGTCCTAGGCTAGACCGTGCTAGAGACGCGAGCCTAGAACACTAACAAAATCACGGCGCTGCACGTAAATAAGGGAAAAGCACACTCTGGAACTCTCTCTTTTTTCGCTCTTTTTTTGCGCTCATTTTTTTTGCGCTCCTATTTTTTTTGCGAAAAATCACTATAATGGCGAGTGTCTCAAAACTCTTCCCTCGTCAAACTGATAGGATGGGCACGAATTTTTTTTCGGAAATCAGGGCAGCGACGACGAAAAAGTGCAACAAAAAATCACTATGATGGCACGTGGCTCAAAAGACTCAGAAAAGCCTAAAAATAGGATAGGGAAAAAAATTTGCCCATGAAAATTTTGGCCTAAAAACTGCCCGGGGGTCTCCAGACTATTTTTTTTCGAGACCTACGCAGGCAAGGAAACACGAATCGGAATTTAGATTGATCTCAAGAAGAAACCTAATATGAGAAGAACTCGGATTGGTGGTGGATATATGGTTGTGGTATATGGCAGCGGTGGTGGTATATGGTAGCGGTGGTGGTATATGGATACAGATTGGTGGTGGTATATGGATACGGATTGGTGGTGGTATATGGATATGGATTCAGAGCGGTGGTGGATAAGCAAAAGTGGTAGATGGGCGATGATGATGGTGCGGCGGCGGCGTGACAACTTATGACCAGAACTCGAAGCTCTAAAAGACTAGACTCTAAGACCAACAACTTGACACGACGATGCAACCGCAAATTCAACAAAGAAAAAACCCTAAAAAGATTATGCAAAGGCTCAGATTGGTTCGGATATGATGAACTAACCCTAATTTTTTTGTGGCTTTTTCATGGACTATAGGTATGAAGAACAGACTCGATCTAATCTACGAAAAACTGTAAAATCTCACCGAGCAACCTGGAAATCTGATACCACTTGATAGAGGCAAAGGTGTCCCGATGTTTCGATGAGATGGTGGCTATCGTTTTCTGTGGGAGTCGACCTTGATGATCCGACTACGAACGTGCGAGACGTCGCGCCTTAGCAATCGCTAAACCAACTTCCGAGGGGTTATTGACCACGCCGGAGCACGATCAACCTGACCACGAGGGTCTGTTTCCTGCGAGAAAACAAAGAACAAGCAAGAAACTGAGATTGCAATCTGGATATTGCGAATATAAGATGAAAGCTTTATTGATCAAGGTGGGGTTCTGTGACGTCTTGGTCTGGTCGTTGGACACAAACGAAGTACGAGAAGTTGCAGCTATGGCGAACTTTTAATCTAAACAAAACCCAAAGTCTAAACGACGCCCTAAGGGCTGTATATATGGAGGAAGAGGGGGGAATTTCGTGGCCCTTGAGGGTGGGGTCCGAAACCAACCCTAACTCTTGTTTCCCCACACATACGGACTCTAAAAATAGCCTATACTTAAGTATTTGAAAATTACATGGGCTTGGCCCATTAATAAGGTGACGCAGCACCTGGAATAGCGTATGGACGAATATTATGAAGTGGCATCTTGTATATTTCATCCAAGGATTCATGCACTCCTTATGGCGGCTTCAAAGTCCTGAAATCATCACTTGTAACTCCGTTCTTGATCCCCTTGCGCATGCCATCAACTCCATGCGTGTTCTTGCTCCAATGTTCATCCTTCTCCAAGCTAGGCCCTTCATTTGTAAGCAAAACAAATGTATCCAATTTAGGCAGCATCATAATCTCATGAACATTAGAATCATTACCAAGAAATGAAAGTACCTGGTAATTTAATTGGCATGCGCGAGCTCTAGTAATTGGTCCAATATATGTAACAGTAGGGGCTGTGGGTGTAACAATGGTATTGATGTCCTCATCAAGGAAGAAGAGGCGTCATCGTCACCATGGCCTGGGAGGCTGGAGGCTCCTGAGCCTCTGGGACCCTAGCACCTGAGCCGGACGCTGGCACCTCCGGAACCAGCGGGGCCTCGAGGGCTGATTCCTCCCGAGGATGCTCCACCCAGCCTCGCGAGGATGATCGGGGTGGAGAAGGACGAGCGCCGTATCAACCTTTACCCATGGAGAGGGGTGCGGCCGCAGGAGATGATCTGGGCTCAAGCAGTACCACCTCGCCCTCCCTTCTCCTCTTCATCGCAGGCGTCGGCCTAGTTGCACAACGAAGAAGAAGAGTCAGAAGCAAGAACAAGGCAGGACGAGAACACCTACTGGTCCACCGCGGCATAGTCCCTCCGCTTCGGGAGCTTGAAGCCAGAGAGCTTCGCGACCCGAGGTGCGGGCGCGCTAGCTCCGGGAGCAGAAGCAGGGGCAGCAGCTGGGCCAGAAGCAACTCCAGGAGAAGGTGAGGTAGGAGCGTCATCCCGGGAAAGCAGCGCCGACCTGCTCTTCATCGGAACCATGGGCGGCTCCCCCTTCTCTAGGAGGATATCGTCCTCGCCATCATCGTCAGGCAGGAGGCAGAGGATGTCGGCCCTGCGCAAGGGGGATGTCTCCCCCATCTCCTCGGGGGCTGCCTCTAGTTCGCGCTCCTCGTCCTCCTCCTCCTCTCCGTCCCTCTAGGGATCACCAGAAGATACATCCACCGTCACCGTCACCATAGGAACCTCAGACGGCGCTGGCGGCACCAGGCCGCGCCCTTCAAAGTTGGGCATGGCGTCCATGACCTACGCCCCATCCTTCTGGAGGAACAAGGGAGCATGGGGATTTGGCGGATACTCTTGGTCGTCTCCGACCAGGAGATGGAGGGCCACGGCCAACTCCTCATCGGGCAAGGCCTTCGGGCTCAAGCGGAGCTTGTCTTCTTCATCCACAAGCGTCCACAGGGGATGCGTGCGCACCTAGAGAGGAGCCACCCGTTGTGCCAAGAATTCCTTCAGGAGCATAGGCCCCGTCAGTTTCGCCGTCTTCGCGTTGCTCGGCCTCAGATCGACGTTCATCTTCTCCAGCACCAACTTCGCCCGGTCATCAGTAAGCTTCGCGCAGGACCACCCCTCATCAGGCCGGGGCATCCCCATCGGCAGCTTCAGCCGTGGATGGACACACTCGGCATCCATCATAACCCACTTGCTCCTGAAGCCCTCGGCCTTTTCCCGGTCTTTGAAATCACGCTGGCCTTGCCGGTAGCGATGAAGTTGGCGCACCCCATGGTGTGGCCTTCGTTGATCCGGAGGTAGAAGAAGTGGCGCAGCAGTGCCACAGACGGCATCACCCTGACGTACGCCTCAAAGTAGAAGGCAAAGATGGACAAGAGAAGAATGGAGTTGGGATGGAGATGAAGAGCCTGCAACCCATAGTGTCGGAGGACTATGTAGAAGAAGTCAGAGAAGGGGGGAACGAGGCCGGCGGCGACACCGCTCATGAAGAAGGGGTAGAAGGAGCTCTTCGGAGCTTCGGGTATAGTGGAGCCAACCCGGAGCATGGTCTTCCCCTTCTCGTTATTCTCCCCCGCCGTCAGTAGTCGCGTGATGGCAAGGTTTTTCGCCGAGACGTTGGGCGCCTCCAGGCCCGACTCGTACTAGGCGGGCGGCGAGTCAACCTTGGTCTTTCGGGGCACCATTGGTCGGAACCTTGGAAGGAGATTGGAGCAGATCTGCAGATTTCAGAAATAAGGAGCAAGAGAGGGGATCTGGAGCAAGACGAAGGAAGGCAATGAAGGCAGGCGTTCCCCGCACCGGCCTTTTGTTAGTCGGGTAGTTGCCGAGGCTGCGTGGGGAAGAGGAGACGCCCATGTCCAATCAGTCACCACGCGCCAACCATGGCCGCAGGCTGATGGGGCCCACGGTGCTCCACGCTTGCCCTTTGGCTTCGCCTCGAAGCCAAGCCCGAGCTTTCCTTGGGCCCGGGGGCTATTGTCGTCGTTCTGGGAACGGGGGTCCCCATACTTGCCTACCCGCGGCCCGTAGCGTGGCTCCACCAGTGGCCCCGTCCGGCCCATCTTCACTAGCAAACATTCAAGACCCTCGCGAGGAGAATGACACAAGACCTCCTCAGGGGCGGCCTCACCAGGCTGGCTCGCAAGGGGCGGAGAGATCAAGGCAAGGGACACCTCGCGAGGTTCCTGTGACACAAGCCATGACGACTGGAACCAGGCAGGCGCCTACGCGCAGTGTCCTCGTTTCCTCTTTGGTGCTATAGGGGCAAGCGCAGGCGAGGAGTCTCGAGGCATTAGACAAAGGTTTCCATATCGGTGCAACAAGACCAAGACCAGGAGGACGGCAAGATGGAGGTCATCGTGGAGCCCAAGATGGCGTCACCACCAAAGCCTTTGGCAGGCGAAGACTACTTTTGTCAGGATAACTTGTACTAGTTGTCTCCCTTTGAATTTGGCCGTTGTGGGATCCCTTCCCGCTCAATATTTGGGAAGAGGACCAAGGCCTCTATAAATAGGACTAGCCACCACCATATGTGGGAGAGGACCAGACCATCCCGAACCACACAAGCACACCAACACAAGGACACCTCTCTTCACGAGGCTGTTCTTCCCTTGTAACTATTCATCCTCAGCCTAAGAGGCAATCCACCACACCACACTGGAGTAGCGTATAACACCACAATGGTGGCCCGAACCGGTATAAATCTTGTGTCTCGTGTTCCTTGGGTTCTTCGAGCTAGGCCGTGAGATTGTAGAGCGCGTGAGCTAGAGAGGGGGATAGATCTTTGTGCGCACCCCAGTGTTCGAACCTCAAGGGTTTTGCCGGAACCCGAAATCCGACACTACCTGTATGTTGACAATGATCTTTTATCTTCGTAACACACTGACGGTACTCTCTCCCTCGACCTTCATCACTCTATCTCTCTCTAAGTATATCTCGCTCCCTTCAATGTGTCTCTAACTATGATTCTCCATGTGAAATCTCTTTCTCTCACATAAACACAAACTTCGTCTCCCAGGGTCTCATTTCTCTCTACTATTCCCATGTGTGCCACTCGCACACACCCTCTCACACAGAGATGTCTTTCGCTCCTTAGGTATGAGAAGCTACACCTCTTCCTCTTAAATATCTCTTTCTCACCCACAAACACAAACTATGTCTCCCAGGGTCTCATATCTCTCCACCATTCTCTTGTATGTCGCTCACACACACTCTCTCTCCATAGATATATCTTGCATTCCCTCGTATGTCTCTCTAGCTATCACTCTTGTTGTAAAATATCTTTCTATCTTGCAGACACAAAACTCCATCTCTCAGGATCTCATTTCTCTTTGATATTTGTTTGTATGTGACTCATATGCACCCTCTCTCTATCTCTCTCACACCCACACACATAACTCAGCCTTTTGATCCACTCGACTCCTATCTCTAACACACACAGAGGGAGTCCTGGACTAAGGGGTCCTCCGGCGTCTGGCCTGTTGGACATGGGCCGGATTATTGGGCCATGAAGATACAAGATGGAAGACTTTGTCCCGTGTCTAGATGGGACTCTTCTTTGCATGGACGGTAAGCCAGGCGGTCGGATATACTATTTCCTTTCTATGTAACCAACTTTGTATAACCCTAGTCCCCTCCAGTGTCTATATAAACTGGAGGGTTTAGTTCGTAGGGACAATCATAATCAAATAGGCTAGACTTCTAGGGTTTCAGCCATTATGATCTCATGGTAGATCAACTCTTGTAACCCCCATACTCATCAATATTAATCTAGCAGGACATAGGGTTTTACCTCCATCGAGAGGGCCCGAACCTGGCTAAACATTGTGTTCCCCATCTCCTATTACCATCAACCTCAGACGCATAGTTCGGGACCCCCTACCCGAGATCCGCCGGTTTTGACACCGACATTGGTGCTTCCATTGAGAGTTCCACTGTGACGTCGAAGTCAGGGTGGATGGCTCGCCTTGTGATCAAGGACAACATCACCGCCGATGGAGCCCTGGCCTTAGGCCAAACCCTCTGGTTGGGTGACTTTATCATGATCGCTCGTTCGGCCGGTGAGCCGACGATGACTTCTCGGGTCATCAAAAATCGCCTCTGGATTGACTCCGAATACTCCAGACAGATCCTTGAACGAACTCCTGGATCGCATCGCCGCCCTGGGGGTCGCCACAGACTATGGTCGGATTGGGCTCAAACCCGACCAGAGAGAAATCAAATCTCCATCGATTACCCACCAGATAGCGGTAGTGGAGGACAAAAACAAGAATTCTCCCTCTATATTGAGGATGAACTATGTTCGGATCCCCGAGCTCGTAGAACCGGACACCTGTCCACGGAACGACATGCTTTTTCCTCCGAGCTTGGAATCAGACGGTAGACCTGAAAAATCGGTCGATCTCCCAGAATCCGAACTATTAAGCTCAGAAATTTCTCAAACTCTAGATCCCAAATTGGGCCAGGGTTCGGATTTAAATACACCACCCACCCACCCACCCAGATATACGCGATCTCATCTACCCATGGAAGCAGTCTCAGGAAATAGTCCATCACTTTTGGGCCAGATTCCTCCTTGTCAAGAACAAGATCAAAGATTGCCACGACAAAGACGCGATCTCAATATTCTGCAGTAATTGTACGGACAAAGGAATCCTCAACGCTATCAACCGCTGTCACGTATTACACTTCTCCGATTTGACAGCCATAGTACAGAAGTACTGCGCAATGGAAAGCGCTTGGAAAACTTAGGCAGCTCGTTGGGAGCCGCCAGCTCCCACTCAACCTTTCGTCTAGACAAAAAGGATGCACCCTCGAGAGGCGCCCAACACAGCAGTAAAGAAATCCAAACCCATTACGGGGCGCGGAACCATTCTGGAAGGATGTCTCGATAGGCCATGCAAAATACACACAACACCGGATACCATACCTACCCACAGCCTTAGAGCGTGTTGGATACTCTAGCAAGTGGCCAAGAGTGTCGAGGATATCCTCACCAAACATACCTCGGAACAACTCTCCTCGGAACACGATGACCGCAGAGTATTGACAGTCTTCGAGACTTTCGCTTCAAACAATCGGCGCAAGAGGGCACTCCGCGACCTCGCCGAAGTCTGTCAAATCGCAACAATAAATCCTTGGAACGACACTGCCATAACTTTCAATGCTAGTGACGAACCAAAAGCCCAGTCAGTCCGAGCACCAGCGGCCTTGGTCCTCAATCCAATTGTGGACGGTTCTCGACTTACGAAAGTGCTCATGGACGGCGGCAGTGGGTTAAACCTCATCTACGAGGATACACTCAGTAAAATGGACATAGACAGGAGCTGTATTGAGCAAAGTAGCATGAACTTCCGAGGAATTATTCCCAGCCGGGAGGCATGATGCGCGGGAAAAATCACACTTGATGTGGTATTTGGCACGCTGGATAACTACCGGTCCGAAGAAATAACCTTCCAAGTGGCCCCTTTCAACAGTGGATAGCACGCCCTGTTAGGGCGAGACGCATTCACATGCTTTCAGGCCATACCTCATTATGGGTACATGAAGCTCAAAATGCCCGGGCCCAATGGTATTATCACTCTCGCAAGTGATCCGGATATAGCCCTCCGCACTGAAAACAAAACAGCCTCCCTGGCCCTCGAGGCACTCTCTGAGGCCCTTGTGGCCGAAGAGTTAAATGCTCTGTGCTCAACGGTGGATAGGGCCGACATAATCCTCGACAAGCGCTCTAAATCCACCTCCTTCAAACTAGTTGATGAATTAGTCAAATTTCAAGTCCACCCGACGGACCTAAAGAAAACACCCTCCATCCGTGCACACCTGGACTCAACGGTGGACGCCGCACTACGAGCGTTCCTACGCGAGAATTGGGACATATTCGCCTGGCACCCTTCTGATATGCCAGGAATCCCATGCAGGTTGGCTGAGCATAGCCTCAATATATTGAAGGGATACAAGCCAGTTAAGCAAACACTATGGCGCTTTTCCAAACCCAAACAAAAAGCTATGGGGGAGGAGCTAGCTAAGCTAATCGAGGCCAGATTCATCAGAGAAATAAGACATCCGAACTAGCTAGGAAACCTGGTGATGGTGCCAAAGAAGGATAAATCCTGGCGCTTGTGTGTCAATTTCAAAGACCTCAACAAAGCTTGCCCTAAGGATCCATTCCCGCTCCCCCGCATCGACCAAATTATTGATGCCACTGCAGGACACGACTCACTGTGTTTCCTTGACGCATATTCCGGATACCATCAAATTAAAATGAAGGAATCCGACCAAGCCGCAACGACATTTATCACCCCATACGGGCCTTTCTGCTACAACACTATGCCCTTTGGGCTCAAAAACGCCGGTGCCGCCTACCAACGCATGATTCAAACATGCTTGGAGAAACAAATTGGTAAAACAGTTGAAGCATATGTGGACGGCGTCGAATCATTAATAGATGACTTACGCCTCACATTCGACAATCTCCGGACATATGACATTAAGCTCAATCCAGAAAAATGTGTATTCGGCGTCCCCTCGGGAAAACTACTTAGCTTCATTGTTTCCAGTAGAGGAATCGAGGCAAATCTAGCCAAAATCCGAGCTTTATCACAATTGGCTACACCAACAGACCTTAAACAGGTCCAAAAGCTAGGTGGATGCGTGGCAGCTTTAATCCGCTTTATCTCCAGACTAGGAGAAAAAGCATTGCCACTTTATCGGCTCCTCCGACGCACCGATCACTTCGAGTGGACAGATGCCGCAATGGCCGGATTGGAAGAAATAAAAGCTCTTTTAGCAAGCAACCCAATCCTAGCCGTGCCAAGCGCCAACGAACCAATGCTATTATACATATCTGCAACATACCAGGTGGTGAGCGAAGTAGTTGTCGTCGAACGAGAAGAGGACGGACACAAATTCCTGCTCCAGAAGCCGGTATACTACGTATCCACCGGCCTAACTCCATACAAATCCTGATACCCTCATTATCAAAATATAGCATACGCGGTCTTCATGGCATCCCAGAAGCTACGACACTATTCCCAAGAGTACTCGATCACAGTGGCTTCCGAAGCTGCACTAAACGACATAATAAACAATCGTGATGCAACGAGCCGGATTTCCAAGTGGGCCATTGAGCTCCCTCCATTTGATATAACATATAAGCCACGCCGGGCCATCAAATCCCAAGTAGTAGCAGACTTCATCGCCAAATGGACAGAAGCCGAACTCCCTAAAGAGTACGACACATGTTCCAACTGGGTCATGCATTTTGATGGTTCCAAAATGCTGGCTGGCTTAGGGGCAGGCGTTGTCCTAACATCCCCCACTGGAGATACAGTTCAGTATGTACTCCAAATATTATAGACAGACTCCAACAATGCAACCGAATACGAGGCTTTATTGCATGGTCTTCGGATGGCTGTTTCCATGGGCGTACAATGCCTGGAAATGCGCAGGGACTCGAACCTCACGGTATCTCAAATAAATGGATATTTTGATGCCAAGTATCCAAAGATGGTGGCTTACCGTAATGCCGTTCTCAAAATTTCGGCTTGGTTCGAGGGGCTCGAGTTTCACCATGTGGCTCGAGAGAGTAATCAAGCGGCGGACGTCCTTGCTCACATTGGCGCCAAGCGCGACCCCGTCCCACCTAACATCTTCTTGGAAAGGCTTTTCAAGTCATCTATGGTGTAGCAAGGGTAGAGCGGCAACTTTAGTCCGGACCCGACCATAACCCCAGATGCCAAACATACCGACATCATCGGAGGCTCAGCCACCGAAACAACACCATCGACCCATCTTGTAATGGCAGTCATTGCCCCATGGACCAAACCATTCTTGGCCTACTCCAATAGGCGAGAGCTCCCTGAGGATCAAAACGAGGCCCGCCGCATTGTTCGTCCTTCAAAAGCCTATAAGGTCCATGAAGGAGAACCCTACAAGAAAAGCGCTACCTGAGTGTTGTGTAACACCCCGTATGTAACCTACCATATTTGTATTCCAACTCTTGCCATTTTCGGCACTAAGTTATGTTTTTCCTCGTTGTCGGGTCTTTGTCTTCGTGTGCTGTTGTCTTTGTCATGCATCTCATATCATGTCATCATGTGCATTGCATTTGCATACGTGTTCGTCTCATGCATCCCCCGTTGTCCGTTTTGCATTCCGGCGCTCCTATGTCCTCCGGTGTCCCTTTCTACCCCTTTTCGTGTGCGGGTGTTAAACGTTTTCGGATTGGACCGAGACTTGCCAATCGGCCTTGGTTTACTACCGGTAGACCGCCTGTCAAGTTTCATGCCATTTGGACTTCTTTGATACTCCAACAGTTAATCGAGGGACCGATAAGGCCTCGTGTGTGTTGCAGCCCAACACCCCTCCAAAGTGGCCCAAAACCCACCAAAACCCCTTCCATCATCTAGATCGTTCGATCACGATCGCGTGGCCGAAAACCGTGCTCAATTTGGAGCCTCCTAGCTCCCTCTACCTATAAATATAGGCTCCTCCCTGAAATCCCGGGTCTCTTCCCCCCTAACCCTAAAAAATCCGCATATCCGCCGCCGGACATGTCCGCCACCTAGCCAGACGAAGTCGCCACCGCCGCCCGCGCCAACCATGGCGCGCCACGTGGCGAGCGCCACCGCCCCGCGCCACCGGCCCGGCGAGCCCGCGCACGCCCCCCGGCCCAAAGCGGCGCGCCGCCCGCGTCTTCCTCCCGCGCCGCCCGCGCCTCGAGCGCCGCCACCTGCCTCCGCCGCCTCCTCGCTTCGCCGAAGCGCCCCCTTGCTGGAGCACCGCTGCGGCCGACCCCAGCCGCCTCGCTCCTCGCCGGCCAGCGCGCCGCCCGACGCCTCGGCTTCTGCGCCTCCGCCGCATCACGCCATCACCGCCGTCCACCAAGTCCGACTCCAACTCTGGCGACCCCCATCTCCGGCGAACAGTAACTCCGGCGACCTCGAAGTCCATGCCGATCTAGATCTAAGATCCGCTAGGGTTGACTCTTGCCCTAACCTTAATATTTTTTGCATGTTTCATCGCATCATATCTCTGCAACCGTGGCTCCGTTTTGGGCGTGTAGCATATCAAAATGTTCATCGTCTCGACGAGTACTTCATTTCATCTCATAGCATCATGTTCATTTGAGCTCATCTTGATGCCCTAAATGCTGTTGGAAGAGTGCTAGTTTCTATTAGTTTCAGATTCATATCAGTAATTGGACATTTGTCATTTTTGCCATGATTGATGTGTGCCTCCTACGAACTTGAGCTCTACATGAGTTTTGAAGTATGCCATGCCATATTTACATGGGTGTATGCCATGTATTTTTGTGATCTCTGTGGTGACTAGCACAAGCATGCAAAGTAGCCCTCGTAATGTTGCTGTTTTCAGGGACTTAGAAATATTCTAAGTCTTTGCCCTGTCAATATTTTTATGCCATGTATTCATGTTGCTACAGAGGGATCCATGCCTCTTTTGAGCATGATCAATAAGGATGTTTTGTAGATATTGTGGTGCTCTATCCATCCATGTCTTTGTTTGCATTTATGGATCACCCTAGCTTGACTCAATCGAGCTCTATTTTTGCTATAAAATGTTCCTGGCGGAATGTTTACGTGTTAAGCATTTTTGCTGAGCTTGTTGTAGTTGATCCATGCACGCTATGTTGTTGTTCTTGCCATGTTTAGCTTCTATGCCATGTCTACTTGCTGGGTGTATGCTTAGTTTGTTATGCAATGCCTCGTGGTGAGTGCATCGAGCTCGTAAACATGCCTGCTAGTTATCTGTTTCGCCATGTTCCAGTTTTCTGCTAAGTCTGAATCTGTTAACGATAATTGCTATGTTCACATGGTTGCCATTGTATTTTCTGATCCCTTTTGGCTTATGGTCAGTAAGGGACCTTTGTTGTATGCTTTGAGTAGCTTCATGCCATACCTTGCTTTGCCATGATATGTTCCTATAGCATGTTGTTATCTTGCTCTAAACTTTGCTTCCTGATGTTAAATTCCTGACATGTTGTTTATTTCACTAAGTCTGTAACCTGATATCTTTTGCACTTTTGCCATGCTTGTTTGAACTTGCTATTGAGTAAATATGCCGTAGCTCAGTGTTCATATTTTGTCAAGCATCTTGAGTGGATCCCTGCCATGTATTTTGTTGCTATGTTAGAGTGCAGTAGCTTGTTGTTCTTGATGCATTTAGATGGCCTCATGCTGTTAATCGCAGATCGGTGCCATATTTGTTTTGCTTGCATTTGCAAACCATGCATCCGATTCCGGTGATCTTTATATTGATTTCGACCGAAATCAACTCCTCTTTCCAGTGGCACTCTTGGTTTTCCAAGTTGAGGCCAGGTTCAAATTTTCCTTTCCGAAACATGCATATGCATCGCATACCGCATCCCGCATATCATGCCATGTTTTGCATCATGTTGCTTGTGCATTGCACGTGGTTGATTGTGTCTCCCTTTGCTTGTGTTCTTGCTTTGGGTAGAGCCGGGAGACGAGTACGTGATCGAGGAGCCAGTTGAGTACGCTTACGAGGATCAGGCTAACGTCAACTCGGAGTACTTTGCAGGCAAGATGACCATACCCTCGAAATCACTTCTATCTTTGCTTGCTAGATGCTTGCTCTTTTGCTATGCCTATGCTACAATACCTACCACTTGCTTATCATGCCTCCCATATTGCCATGTCAAACCTCTAACCCACCTTGTCCTAGCAAACCGTTGATTGGCTATGTTATCGCTTTGCTCAGCCCCTCTTATAGCGTTGCTAGTTGCAGGTGAAGATTGGAGTTTGTTCCTTGTTGGAACATGTTTATTGTTGGGATATCATTATTATATCTTGTCTATCTAAATTCACCTATATACTTGGTAAAGGATGGAAGGCTCGGCCTTATGCCTGGTGTTTTGTTCCACTCTTGCCGCCCTAGTTCCCGTCATACCGGTGTTATGTTCCTTGATCTTTGTGTTCCTTACACGGTTGGGGTTATAATGGGAACCCCTTGATAGTTCGCCTTGAATAAAACTCCTCCAGCAATGCCCAACCTTGGTTTTACCATTCTCCACCTTGCCTTTTTCTTTTCCCTTGGGTTTCCGGAGCCCGAGGGTCATCTTTATGTTAACCCCCCTGGGCCAGTGCTCCTCTGAGTGTTGGTCCGAAATGGGCAGCCTGCAGGGCCACCTCGGGGCAACTCGAGGGTTGGTTTTACTCGTAGCTTGACCTATCCGTTGTGCCCTGAGAACGAGATATGTGCAGCTCCTATCGGGATTTGTCGGCACATCGGGCGGCTTTGCTGGTTTAGTTTTACCATTGTCGAAATGTCTTGTAACCGGGATTCCGAGTCTGATCGGATTGTCTTGGGAGAAGGAATATCCTTCATTGACCGTGAGAGCTTGTGATGGGCTAAGTTGGGACACCCCTGCAGGGATTTGATCTTTCGAAAGCCGTGCCTGCGGTTATGGGCAGATGGGAATTTGTTAATGTCCGATTGTAGATAACCTTAAACTTAACTTAATTAAAATGAATCAACAGAGTGTGTGGCCGTGATGGTCTATTTTCGGCAGAGTCCAGGAAGAGAACACGGTCTCGTGTTATGCTTGGACGTAGGTTGTTCTAGGATCACTTCTTGATCATAGTTTGCTCGACCGTGCCTTTGCCTTCTTTTCTCGCTCTCTTTTGCGTATGTTAGCCACCATATATGCTAGTGCTTGCTGCAGCTCCACTTCATACCTGTTACCCTTCCTTTAAGCTTAAATAGTCTTTATCACGAGGGTGTGAGATTGCTGAGTCCCCGTGACTAACAGATTACTTCCAAAACTAGATGCAGGGACCGATGATACCGCTCCAGGAGATTCGACTGAGCTCAAGTGGGAGTTCGATGAGGACTCAGGACGATACTACGTTTCCTTTCCAGACGATCAGTAGTGGTGCCCAGTTGGGGCGATCGGGGACTTTGTCGCATTTGGGGTTGTTCTTTATTTTGGTTTCGTAGTCGGACCTTGTGTGTATCTGGATGAATGTAATGTTATTTATGCTATTGTGTGACGTGGCAATTGTAAGCCTACTATGTATCTCTTTTCCTTATTCATTACATGGGTTGTTGTGAAGATTACCTCACTTGCGACATTGCTTACAATGCAGTTATGCCTCTAAGTCATGCTTCTACACGTGGGAGATTTAGCCGCATCGTGGGTGTTACAAGTTGGTAATCAGAGCCTTCCACGACTTTAGGAGCCCCCTGCTTGATCGAATCATTGGTGTTGTTGAGTCTAGAAAAATGTTTTGAGTCATCTATGATTATATATATTTGAGAGTAGGATTCTTTTTACTCCTCATTCCCTTCGTCGCTCTGGTGAGGCATCCTGACGTAGAGTTTTGACTCTTCTCTTCTCAAATTTCACTAATTTTTTTAGGATCACGCGGGTATCTTGGAATCATTCTGATGGTTTTGTGACGAGAACATTATTCTTGGTGCCTCCTGACATTTAGGGGTTGTGGCAATGTCCCGGGGTGTTGAGCTCCGAGGTGTTGTCGTCACAATTTTATCGTTGCAATTCTGGAACACCCGAGTTTCGCCGACATCGAAAATCTCTTTTATGCAGTTGTTGGTGAGATAACCTCGACACCACCCAGTACTTGGGCAGGAGTTCGGGAGTATCGCCATAACTCGTATAACGGATGCTTTTTGAAGGTTGAGGTAAATGATTTCCGAAGGTTTCTTGGTTATGTGTTGAAGGATGGATACAACTGGATGTTGTAATTGCTAGCTTTGGGTGAGATATTATGCTTCCCGTGTATCCCCAACACCTAATTGCATAACCGGAAAGGTTCGGGAGTTTCATAGGTGGGAATTCATGTAGCTCTAGTTTTTCTTCCGCGAATATTTGGTTTGAGGTTGGGTAATCCTCACCAAGTATTTGTTCACGTCCGTACCTTGTTGTTTTTATTCTTCTACCTCTATCTAAGTGGCTTCTCAATTTATGGAAGTGTGACCATTTCAATTGGAATGCATTCATACATTTTGTTCGGATGTTAAGACTATATGTTGCAATTTTTGATCCATTTGATTCAGCTTGAATATATGTCTGTCAAGATGCTAATGGATGTCACCCTCTTCAGGATGGCTCCTCCAACGCGGCAGAATCATGAACCGCCGCCACCACCTCTACCTCCGAAGGCATGGCAAGCTGTGATGGCCACTACCAATGCAAACACGCAGCTAATCATGCAACTCTTACAAGAGCGCAACCAAGGCCATGGCAACAATCAGAATCAATTTGCTACACTCAACAAGTTCCTCGCTAACCAGCCAAAGACCTTCAGTAACTGTGTCGAGGCAACAGATGCTGATGATTGGCTCGTGGATATCTGCAAGCATTTCGAGTGCAGCAATGTCAGGCCTGAGGACTTTTTCAAGTTTGCTTCGTTCCAACTCAAAGACCAAGCTGCAGAGTGGTATCAGCAATACAAAGATTCCAGAGGAGGTCGTGTGATTGCCTGGGATGAATTCCGTCAAGACTTCAAAGCTCACCACATTCCTCAGAGTGTTGTTGAGAGCAAGCATGAGGAATTCCACAACCTGAAGCAAGGTAGCTTGTCTGTTTACCAGTATAACATCATGTTCCAGAAGGTCGCTCGTTTCGCCAAGAAGGACGTCCCCGACGAGAAGAGCATGATTTATCAGTTCCGAGGTGGCCTTAGAGAGGATCTTCAACTAGCTCTTGTGCTTTTTGAGCCGCAGAAGTACGTTGAGTTTTACAACATGGCACTGAAACAAGAGACTGCTCAGCTCAAGTGCGATGCTTCCAAGAAGCGAGTCAGAGATGCAACTCCTTCTTCCTCAACTTAGGTGGCAACTAAGCATCAAAAGTATTGGTTGCCTCCTCCTCCTCCATTCCGTCAGCCTTATCAGCAGAAGAGCAAAGGTGGCAATGGATCTTCCCACCCACCCAACCCAGGCTTTCAGAATAAGACTTCGTCTCATGCTCCAAGATCAAGTGCTCCGTATCACCGTCCGCTCTCGGAGGTCACGTGCAACAAGTGTCAGCAGAAGGGTCACTATGCCAACAAATTTTTCAATCAGAGGCGTCTTTCTCCTGTGAGATCTGCCAGCACTGCAGTGGTCAAGCATAATCCCAAGCATGCCAAGGTCAACTTGATGAACATAGCTCAGGCAAAGGACTCGTCAGATGTGATCATGGGTAACCTTCCTGTTAACGATATTCCTGCAAAAAGTTCTTTTTGACACTGGTGCATCGCATTGTTTCATGTCAAAGCCATTTTTTGCCAAGAATGAATTCGCTTCTTCTCATTTTGGGCAAATCAATGGATATCGTTTCTCCAGGTAAACGCTTGAGTGCCAGTTTGGTGGTTCCAGATGTTACTATCACGTTGGGCGACTATATGTTTCTGTCTTCTCCAATGGTTCTTGGTAACTCGGATATTGATCTTATTCTCGGAATGGACTGGCTTTCTAAGCACAAGGCTCAGCTTGATTGTGCTACTAGACATATTCAATTGACACATTCATCTGAGGATGTAATCGTCTTTGCTGCTCATGATGATACCATCCGACTGTTTTCTCTCAATGAGAAGGACGAGCTGGATGCCATCTCTCAGATTCCAGTCGTTTGCGAATATCAAGACGTCTTTCCAGAAGAGCTTCTAGCAATGCCTCCACACCGGCCAGTTGAATTCGTCATCGATCTTGAGCCTGGCACGGAACCTGTTTGCAAATGTCCTTACAAGCTTGGACCTGAAGAGTTGAAGGAGCTGAAGAAGCAACTCGATATTCAAGAGCGTATGGGTCTCATCCGACCAAGTTCTTCTCCATGGGGTTGTGGTGTTCTTTTCGTTAAGAAGAAGGATGGAACGGACCGACTTTGTGTCGACTACCATCCATTGAACAAGAAGACCATAAAGAACAAGTACCCACTTCCCAACATCAATGAGCTTTTCGAACAACTCAAAGGTGCTCAAGTATTGTCCAAGCTTGATCTCCGTATGGGCTATCATCAGATTCACATTCATGAAGAAGATATCCCCAAGATAGCATTCAGAACAAGCTATGGTTCATGAATACACTGTCATGTCTTTCGGCCTTGTCAACGCTCCTCCAACATTCTCTCGCATGATGAACTTCATCTTCAACGCCTACACAAATGACTTCGTCTTGGTCTACCTCGATGACATTTTGGTCTTCTCCAAGAACAAGGAGGATCATGCCAAGCACTTGAGATTGGTGCTGGATAAACTCAGAGAACATCAGTTCTATGTGAAGTTTTCTAAGTGCGAGTTTCGGCTCGATGAGGTTCTCTACCTTGGGCATATTATCTCTGCCAAGGGCATAGCTGTTAATCCTGAGAAGGTGTCTGCAATTGTGAATTGGGAACCACCTCAGAATGTGAAGCAACTCCGCAGCTTCCTTGGGCCCGCAAGCTATTGTCGAAGGTTCGTTGAGAACTTCTCAAAGATCGCGAAGCCTCTTTCCAACCTTCTCCAGAAGCATGTGAAGTACGTCTGGTCGCATGAATGTGACATCGATTTCAACACCCTGAAAGAGAAGTTAGTCACTGCTCCAGTTCTGACTCCTCCTGATGAATCCAAACCGTTTGAGGTCTTTTGTGATGCTTCCCTTCAAGGTCTTGGTGCAGTGTTGATGCAAGAGAAGAAAGTTGTGGCCTATACCTCTCGCCAGTTGAAGCCCAACGAAAAGAACTAACCCACTCATGACCTCGAGTTGGCGGCAGTTGTCCATGCTCTTTTAACATGGAGACATCTCTTGTTGGGAAGAAAAGTGGACATCTTCACTAATCACAAGAGTCTCAAGTACATCTTCACTCAGCCAAACCTCAACCTCAGGCAGACTCGTTGGGTCGAAATGATTCAAGAGTATAATCCGAGTATCGAATATACTCCAGGCAAGGCCAATGTAATTGCTGACGCATTGAGCAGGAAGGCTTACTACAATAGTCTCATTATCAAGCCTTACCAACCAGAGCTTTGTGAAGGTTTCCGCAAACTCAATCTTCAAGTTGTTCCTCAAGGATTCCTTGCCAACCTGCAAGTCTCTCCTACTTTGGAAGATTAGATTCGCGATGCTCAACTTCTTGATGCTATGGTGAAGAAGGTGAAGATTGGGATTGCCAAGAGTCAACCCAAGTACAAGTGCTATCGTATTGATGACAAGGATACTCTATTCTTCGAGGATCGCATTGTTGCGCCTAAAGGTGATCTTCGTAAAGTCATTATGAACGAGGCTCACAATTCACTCCTCTCTATTCACCCTGGAAGTACAAAGATGTACCATGACCTCAAGCAGTCGTATTGGTGGACTCGAATGAAGCGCGAGATTGCTCAGTTCGTGAACGAATGTGATGTCTGCAGAAGAGTGAAAGTAGAACACCAATGACCAGCTGGTCTCCTCCAACATCTTACCATTCCAGAATGGAAGTTTGACCATATTGAGATGGACTTCGCGACTGGATTTCCGAAGTCCAAGCGTGGCAATGATGCTATCTTCGTTGTCATCGACAAGCTCACTAAAGTGGCTCATTTTCTTCCTATCAAAGAATCTATCACATCAGCTCAGTTGGCAGAGCTATATACCTCCAGGATTGTCTCTCTACACGGCATTCTGCAGTTGATATCTTCAGATCGTGGCAGCATCTTCACCTCCAAGTTCTGGGATTCTTTTCAGAAGGCCATGGGCACCAACATTCGCTTCAGCACAACTTTTCATCCTCAAACCAGTGGCCAAGTCGAGCGAGTCAATCAGATTCTTGAAGATATGCTCAGGGCATGTGTCATCTCTTTCGGTATGAAGTGAGAAGATTGTCTTCCATATGCTGAGTTCTCATACAACAACAGCTTGCAAGCGAGTTCGGGCAAGGCCCCATTCGAGATTCTCTATGGTAGGAAGTGCCGTACTCCTCTTAACTGGTCAGAGACTGGTGAACGCCAACTTCTTGGAAATGACTTGATCACAGAGGCTGAAGAAATGTGCAAAGTCATTCGTGAAAATCTCAAAGCCGCACAATCGCACCAGAAGAGTTACTATGATAGCAAACATCGTGACTTGGCTTTCGAGATCGGAGACCATGTCTACCTCCGCGTCTCTCCAATGAAAGGTACTTGTTGCTTCGGTATCAAAGGGAAGCTTGCCCCTAGATACGTGGGTCCTTTCAAGATCATTGGCAAAAGAGGCGATCTCGCCTATCAACTTGAGCTTCCCTCCAACTTTGCAAACATGCATGACGTGTTTCATGTCTCTCAGCTCCGCAAGTGCTTCAAGACTCCTGACCGCACCATCAACTTTGAAGAGATTGATCTCCAGGAAGACCTATCTTATCATGAGCACCCCGTTGCTATTCTTGAAGAAACTGAGGGCAAGACTCGCAACAAGTCTATCAAATTCCTGAAAGTCAAGTGGTCACATCATTTCGACCGTGAAGCCACCTGGGAATGCGAGGATCACCTCCGTTCCGAGTACCCGGAGTTTTTCCAGTCCTAGATCTCGGGACGAGATCTTTCATAGTGGTGGAGTGTTGTAACACCCCGTATGTAACCTACCATATTTGTATTCCAACTCTTGCCATTTTTGGCACTAAGTAATGTTTTTCCTCGTTGTCAGGTTTTTTTCTTCGTGTGCTATTGTCTTTGTCATGCATCTCATATCATGTCATCATGTGCATTGCATTTGCATACGTGTTCGTCTCATGCATCCGAGCTTTTTCCCCGTTGTCCGTTTTGCATTCCGGCGCTCCTATGCCTCCGGTGTCCCTTTCTACCTCTTTTCGTGTGCGGATGTTAAACATTTTTGGATTGGACCGAGACTTGCCAAGCGGCCTTGGTTTACTACCGGTAGACCGCCTGTCAAGTTTCGTGCCATTTGGACTTCGTTTGATACTCCAACGGTTAACCGAGGGACCGATAAGGCCTCGTGTGTGTTGCAGCGCAACACCCCTCCAAAGTGGCCCAAAACCCACCTAAACCCCTTCCATCATCTAGATCGTTTGATCACGATCGCGTGGCCAAAAACCGTGCTCAATTTGGAGCCTCCTAGCTCCCTCCACCTATAAATATAGGCTCCTCCCCGAAATCTCGGGTCTCTTCCCCCCTAACCGTAAAAAATCCGCATCTCCGCCGCCGGACATGTCCGCCACCTAGCTGGACGAAGTCGCCCCCGCTGCCCGCGCCAACCACAGTGCGCCACGTGGCGAGCGCCGCTGCCCCGCGCCACCGGCCCGGCGAGCCCACGTGCGCCCCCCCGGCCCGAAGCGGCGCGCCGCCCGCGTCTTCCTCCCGCGCCGCCCGCGCCCTCGAGCGCCGCCGCCTGCCTCCTCCGCCTCCTCGCTTCGCCCCTGGGCCCCCTCACCAGAGCACCGTCGCGGCCGACCCCCGCCGCCTCGCTCCTCGCCGGCCAGCGCACCGCCCGACGCCTCGGCTGCCGCGCCTCAGCCGCCGTCCACCAAGTCCGACTCCAACTCCGGCGAACAGTAACTCTGGCGACCTCAAAGTCTGTGCCGATCTAGATCTGAGATCCGCTAGGGTTGACTTTTGCCCTAACCCTAATATTTTTTTTTGCATATTTCATCGCATCATATCTCTCCAACCGTGGCTCCGTTTTGGGCGTGTAGCATATCAAAATGTTCGCCTCGACGAGTACTTCATTTCATCTCATTGCATCATGTTCATTTGAGCTCATATTGATGCCCTAAATGTTGTTGGAAGAGTGCTAGTTTCTGTTAGTTTCAGATTCATATCAGTAATTGGACATTTGTCATTTTTGCCATGATTGATGTGTGCCTCCTATGAACTTGAGCTCTACATGTGTTTTGAAGTATGCCATGCCATATTTACAGGGGTGTATGGCATGTATTTTTGTGATCTCTGTGGTGACTAGCACAAGCATGCAAAGTAGCCCTCGTAATGTTGCTGTTGTCAGGGACTTAGAAATATTCTAAGTCTTTGCCCTGTCAATATTTTTATGCCATGTATTCATGTTGCTACAGAGGGATCCATGCCTCTTTTGAGCATGATCAGTAAGGATGTTTTGTAGATATTGTGGTGCTCTATCCATCCATGTCTTTGTTTGCATTAATGGAGCAGCCTAGCTTGAGTCAATCGAGCTCTACTTTTTCTATAAAATGTTCCTGGCAGAATGTTCACGTGTTAAACATTTTTGCCGACCTTGTTGTAGTTGATCCATGTATGTTATGTTGTTGTTCTTGCCATGTTTAGCTTCTATGCCATGTCTACTTGCTGGGTGTATGCTTAGTTTGTCATGCAATGCCTTGTGGTGAGTGCATCGAGCTCGTAAACATGCCTACTTGTTATCTGTTTTGCCATGTTCTAGTTTTCTGCTAAGTCTGAATCCGTTAACGATAATTGCTATGTTCACATGGTTGCCATTGTATTTTCTGATCCCTTTTGGCTTATGGTCGGTAAGGGAGTTTTGTTGTATGCTTTGAGTAGCTTCATGCCATACCTTGCTTTGCCATGATATGTTCCTATAGCATGTTGTTATCTTGCTCTAAACTTTGCTTCCTGATGTTAAATTTCTGACTTGTTGTTTATTTCACTAAGTCTGTAACCTGATATCTTTTGCACTTTTGCCATGCTTGTTTGAACTTTCTATTCAGTGAATTAGCCATAGCTTAGTGTTCATATTTTGTCAAGCATCTTGAGTGGATCCCTGCCATGTATTTTGTTGCTATGTTAGAGTGCAGTAGCTTGTTGTTCTTGATGCATTTAGATGGCCTCGTGCTGTTAATCACAGATCGGTGCCATATTTGTTTTGCTTGCCATTTGCAAACCGTGCATCTGATTCCGGTGATCTTTATATCGATTTCGACCGAAATCAACTCCTCTTTCCAGTGGCACTCTTGGTTTTCAAAGTTGAAGCCAGGTTCAAATTTTCCTTTCTGAAACATGCATATGCATCGCATATCGCATCCCGCATATCATGCCATATTTTGCATCATGTTGCTTGTGCATTGCTCGTGGTTGATTGCGTCTCCCTTTCCTTGTGTTCTTGCTTTGGGTAGAGCCGGGACACGAGTACGTGATCGAGGAGCCCATTGAGTACGCTTACGGGGATCAAGCTAACGTCAACTCGGAGTACTTTGCAGGCAAGATGACCATACCCTCGAAATCACTTCTATCTTTGCTTGCTAGATGCTCGCTCTTTTTCTATGCCTATGCTACGATACCTACCACTTGCTTATCATGCCTCCCATATTGCCATGTCAAACCTCTGACCCACCTTGTCCTAGCAAACCGTTGATTGGCCATGTTACCACTTTGCTCAGCCCCTCTTATAGCGTTGCTAGTTGCAGGTGAAAATTGGAGTTTGTTCCTTGTTGGAACATGTTTATTGTTGGGATATCATTATTATATCTTGTCTATCTTAATGCACCTATATACTTGGTAAAGGGTGGAAGGCTCGGCCTTATGCCTGTAGTTTTGTTCCACTCTTTCCGCCCTAGTTTCCGTCATACCGGTGTTATGTTCCTTGATCTTTGCGTTCCTTACACGGTTGGGGTTATAATGGGAACCCCTTGACAGTCCGCCTTGAATAAAAGTCCTCCAGCAATGCCCAACCTTGGTTTTACCATTCGCCACCTAGCCTTTTTCTTTTCCCTTGGGTTTCCGGAGCCCGAGGGTCATCTTTATGTTAACCCCCCGGGCCAGTGCTCCTCTGAGTGTTGGTCCGAAATGGACAGCCTGCGGGGCCACCTCGGGGCAACTCGAGGGTTGGTTTTACTCGTAGCTTGACCTATCCGTTGTGCCCTAAGAACGAGATATGTGCAGCTCCTATCGGGATTTGTTGGCACATCGGGCGGCTTTGCTGGTTTAGTTTTACCATTGTCGAGATGTCTTGTAACCGGGATTCCGAGTCTGATCGGATTGTCTTGGGAGAAGGAATATCCTTCGTTGACCGTGAGAGCTTGTGATGGGCTAAGTTGGGACACCCCTGTAGGGATTTGATCTTTCGAAAGCCGTGCCTGCGGTTATGGGCAGATGGGAATTTGTTAATGTCCGGTTGTAGATAACCTTAAACTTAACTTAATTAAAATGAATCAACAGAGTGTGTGGCCGTGATGGTCTCTTTTCGGTGGAGTCCGGGAAGAGAACATGGTCTCGTGTTATGCTTGGACGTAGGTTGTTCTAGGATCACTTCTTGATCATAGTTTGCTCGACCGTGCCTTTGCCTTCTCTTCTCGCTCTCTTTTGTGTATGTTAGCCACCATATATGCTAGTGCTTGCTGCAGCTCCACTTCATACCTTTTACCCTTCCTTTAAGCTTAAATAGTCTTGATCGCGAGGGTGTGAGATTGCTGAGTCCCCGTGACTCACAGTTTACTTCCAAAAGCAGATGCAGGGACCGATGATACCGCTCCAGGAGATTCGACTGAGCTCAAGTGGGAGTTGGATGAGGACTCAAGACAATACTACGTTTCCTTTCCAGACGATCAGTAGTGGTGCCCAGTTGGGGCGATCAGGGACTTTGTCGCATTTGGGGTTGTTCTTTATTTTGTTTCCGTAGTCGGACCTTGTGTGTATCTGGATGAATGTAATGTTATTTATGCTATTGTGTGACGTGGTGATTGTAAGCCAACTATGTATCTCTTTTCCTTATTCACTACATGGGTTGTTGTGAAGATTACCTCACTTGCGACATTGCTTATAATGCGGTTATGCCTCTAAGTCGTGCTTCGACACGTGGGAGATATAGCCGCATCGTGGGCGTTACATGCTGCTACCTCTTGAGCACCGCGTTGGTTTTCCCTTGAAGAGGAAAGGGTGATGAAGCAAAGTAGCATAAGTATTTCCCTCAGTTTTTGAGAACCAAGGTATCTATCTAGTAGGAGGCCTCACGCAAGTCCCTCGTACCTACACAGACAAATACGAACCTTGCAACCAACGCGATAAAGGGGTCGTCAATCCCTTAACGGTCACTTACGAGAGTGAGATCTGATAGAGATAATAATGATAAAATAAACATTTTTGGTATTTTTATGATATAGATTGAAAGTAAAGATTGAAAAATAAAATAGATTGGAAACTTATATGATGGAGAATAGACCCGGGGGCCATAGGTTTCACTAGTGGCTTCTCTCAAGATAGCATAAGTATTACGGTGGGTGAACGAATTACTGTCGAGCAATTGATAGAAAAGCGAATAATTATGAGAATATCTAGGCATGATCATGTATATAGGCATCACATCCGTGACAAGTAGACTGACTCCTGCCTGCATCTACTACTATTACTCCACACATCGACTGGTATCCAGCATGCATCTAGAGTATTAAGTTCATAAGAACAGAGTAATGCCTTAGGTAAGATGACATGATGTACAGGGATAAACTCAAGCAATATGATATAAAACCCATCTTTTTATCCTCAATGGCAACAATACAATACGCGTCATTTCCCTTTCTGTCAGTAGGATCGAGCACCACAAGATTGAACCCAAAGCTAAGCACTTCTCCCATTGCAAGAAAGACCAATCTAGTAGGCCATACGAAACTGATAATTCGAAGAGACTTGCAAAGATAACCAATCATGCATAAAAGATTTCAGAGAAGAATCAAATATTGTTCATAGATAGACTTGATCATAAACCCACAATTCATTGGATCTCGACAAACGCACCACAAAAAGAGTTATATCGAATAGATCTCCAAGAAGATCAAGGAGAACTTTGTATTGAGATCCAAAGAGAGAGAAGAAGCCATCTAGCTACTAGCTATGGACCCAAAGGTCTGAAGTAAACTACTCACACATCATCGGAGGGGCCATGGAGTTGATGTAGAGGCCCTCCGTGATCAATGCCCCCTCCGACAGAGCTCCGGAAAAGGCCCCAAGATGGGATCTCTCGGGTATAGAAGGTTGCGGCGGTGGAAATAGGGTTTCATGGTGCTCCTAGATGTTTTCGGGGTATGTGAACATATATAGGAGGAAGAAGTAGGTCGGTTGAGCCACGAGGAGCCCACGAGGAAGGAGGGCGTTCCCAGGGGGTAAGCGCGCCCCCTGCCTCGTGGACTCCTTGTTGGTTGCTTGATGTCCACTCCAAGTCCTCTGGACCACGTTTGTTCCAAAAATCACGCTCCCGAAGGTTTCATTCCGTTTGGACTCCATTTGATATTCCTTTTCTGCGAAACACTGAAATATGCAAAAAAACACAACAATTTGCACCGGGCCTTGGGTTAATAGGTTAGTCCCAAAAATAATATAAAAGTGTAAAATAAAGCCCATTAACATCCAAAACAGGTAATATAATAGCATGGAACAATAAAAAATTATAGATACATTGGAGACGTATCACCATCCCCAAGCTTAATTCCTGCTCGTCGTCGAGTAGGTAAATGATAAAAACAGAATTTTTGAAGTGGAATGCTTTCTAGCATGTTCTTCAATGTATTTTTCTCTATTATGGCATGAATGTTCAGATCCGAAAGATTCAAGATAAAATTTTATTGTTGACATAAAAGAGTAATACTTCAAGTATGTTAATGAAGCAATTATGTCTTATCAAAATACCATAGACAAAGAAAACTTATCCCTACAAAGTCATATAGTTTGGCCGTGCTTCATTTTCGTCACACAAAATGCTCCCATCATGCACAACCCCGATGACAAGCCAAGCAATTGTTTCATACTTAGCCTTTTCAAACTCTTTCAACTTTTACGCAATATATGAGCGCGAGCCATGGACATAGCACTATGGGTGGAATAGAATATGATGATTGAGTTTGTGTGAGAAGACAAAAAGGGAGAAAGTCTCACATTGACGCGGCTAATCAATGGGCTATGGAGATGCCCACCGATTGATGTCAATGCAAGGAGTTGGGATTGCCATGCAACATATGCACTAGAGTTATAAATATATGAAAGCTCATCAAAGAAACTAAGTGGGTGTGCATCCAACTTGCTTGCTCATGAAGACCTAGGGCATTTGAGGAAGCCCATCATTGGAATATACAAGCCAAGTTCTATAATGAAAAATTCCCACTAGTATATGAAAGTGAAAAAATAAGAGACTCTCTATCATGAAGATCATGGTGCTACTTTGAAGCACAAGTGTGGAAAAAGGATAGTAACATTGTCCCTTCTCTCTTTTTCTCTCGTTTTTGGGCCTTCTTTTTTTATGGCCTCTTTTTTTCGTCCGGAGTCTCATCCCGACTTGTGGGGGAATCCTAGTCTCCATCATCCTTTCCTCACATGGGACAATGCTCTAATGATGATCATCACACTTTTATTTTCTTACAACTCAAGAACTACAACTCAACTCTTAGAACAAAATATGACTATGTGAATCCCTCCGGTGGTGTACCGGGATTGCGATGAATCAAGAGTGACATGTATGAAAAATTAAGCAAGGTGTCTTTGCCACAAATACGATGTCAACTACATGATCATGCAAAGCAATATGACAATGATGATGCGTGTCATAATAAATGGAATGGTGGAAAGTTGCATGGCAATATATCTCGGAATGGCTATGGAAATGCCATAATAGGTAGGTATGGTGGCTATTTTGAGGAAGATATAAGGAGGCTTATGTGTGATAGAGCGTATCATATCATGGGGTTTGGATGCACTGACGAAGTTTGCACCAACTTTCAAGGTGAGAAGGGTTTGGATGCACCGATGAAGTTTGCACCAACTTTCAAGGTGAGAAAGGGCAATGCACGGTACCAAAGAGGCTAGCAATGATGGAAGGGTGAGAGTGAGTATAATCCATGGACTCAACATTAGTCATAAAGAACTCACATACTTATTGCAAAAATCTACAAGTCATCAAAACCAAGCACTACGCGCATGCTCCTAGGGGGATAGATTGGTAGGAAAAGACCATCGCTCGTCCCCGACCGCCACTCATAAGGAAAGCAATCAAAGAACACCCCATGCTTCAAATTTGTCACATAACGTTTACCATACGTGCATGCTACGAGACTTGCCAACTTCAACACAAGTATTCATCAATTTCACAATTACTCAACTAGCACACCTCTAATATTACCACCTTTATATCTCAAAACAACTATCAAGCATCCACATTCTCTTAGCATTTAAAATTTATAACCAAAGTGAATTACCATGCTGTTCTAAAGGACTCTCAGAATGATATAAGTGAAGCATGAGAGATCAATTATTTCCATAAAATAAAACCACCGCCGAGCTCTAAAAGATATAAGCGAAGTACTAGAGCAAAAATTATCCAACTCAAAAGATATAAGCGAAGCACATAGAGTATTCTAATAAATTCCAATTCATGTGTGTATCTCCCAAAAGGTGTGTACAGCAAGGGCGATTGTGATAATGTAAAAAGCAAAGACTCAAATAATACAAGGCGCTCCAAGCAAAACACATATCATGTGGCGAATAAAAATATAGCTCCAAGTAAAGTTACTAATGGACGAAGACGAAAGAGGGGATTCCTTCCGGGGCATCCCCAAGCTTAGGCTTTTGGTTGTCCTTGGATTTTACCTTGGGGTGCCTTGGGCATCTGCAAGCTCAGGCTCTTGCCACTCCTTGTTCCATAATCCATCAAATCTTTACCCAAAACTTGAAAACTTCACAACACAAAACTTAAAAGAAAATCTTCGTGAGCTCCGTTAGTAAAAGAAAACAAACCACCAATTCAAGGTACTGTAATGAACTCATTATTTATTTATATTGGTGTTAAACATACTGTATTCCAACTGTTATATGGTTCATAAACTCTATTACTAGCCATAGATTCATCAAAATAAGCAAACAACACACGAAAAACAGAATGTGTCAAAAACAGAACAGTCTGTAGTAATCTGTAGGTTTCAAATACTTCTGGAACCCCAAAATTCTAAAATAAATTTATGGACGTGAGGAATTTATCTATTAATCATCTGAAAAAATAATTAACTAAATATCACTCTCCCGTAAAAAATGGCATCAAATCTCGTGAGCACTAAAGTTTCTGTTTTTCAGAGCAAGATCGCAAAGACTTTCCCCAAGTTTTCCCAAAGGTTCTACTTGGCACAAACACTAATTAAAAGCGTAAAACCACATCTAAACAGAGGCTAGATGAATTATTTATCACTAAACAGAATCAAGAAGCAAGAAACAAAAATAAAATTGGGTTGCCTCCCAACAAGCACTATCGTTGAACGCCCCTAGCTAGGCATAAAAGCAAGGATAGATCTAAGTATTATCATCTTTGGTATGCAATCCATAAGTGGCTCTCATAATAGATTCATAAGGTAATTTAATTTTCTTTCAAGGGAAGTGTTCCATGCCCTTGCTTAACGGAAATTGGAATCTAATATTCCCTTCCTTCATATCAATAATTGCACCAATCGTTCTAAGGAAAGGTCTACCAAGACTAATAGGACATGTAGGATTGCAATATATATCAAGAACAATGAAATCTACGGGCACATAATTCCTATTTGCAACAATAAGAACATCATTAATTCTTCCCATAGGTTTCTTAATGGCGGAATCCGCAAGATGCAAGTTTAAAGAACAATCATCAAATTCACGGAAACCTAGCAAATCACACAAAGTTTTAGGAATCGTGGAAACACTAGCACCCAAATCACATAAAGCAAAGCATTCATGATCTTTAATCTTAATTTTAATAGTAGGTTCCCACTCATCATGAAGTTTTTTAGGGATAGAAACTTCCAATTCAAGCTTTTCTTCATAAGATTGCATTAAAGCATCAATGATATGTTTAGTAAAAGCTTCATTTTGGCTATAAGCATGCGGAGAATTTAGCACGGATTGCAACAAGGAAATAAAATCTACTAAAGAACAATTATCATAATTAAATTCCTTGAAATCCAAGATAGTGGGTTCATTGCTATTTAAAGTTTTGACCTCTCCAATCCCACTTTTATCAATTTTTGCATCAAGATCTAAAAACTCTGAATCATTGGGACACCTTCTAACTAAAGTTGACTCATCTCCAGTCCCATCATTATCAAGATTCATATTGCAAAACAAAGATTTAATAGGTGACACATCAATAACTTTTAGATCTTCATCTTTATTATCATCAAATTCTTCCGGTTTGGCGGCCATCTTATTAACTAAGGTGGACTGCTTATCCGAAATTTAGGCTATTAAGTTCTCAAGATGAGTGAACTGAGATTTCAGACCATAAAATTCTTTAGACATATCATCGAGCTCTTCATTCATGTATCCCATAAAACCTTTTTGTTCTTTAAGCTCGTCTCTGAAGAAATTATTATGCTCAAACTGCAAGGACATAAAACTTCTAATGTTGTTTTCAATTTCTTCCAACCTTTTAAGGTGAGGATCAAAACCTTTAGGTAAAGCCATCGCAGCAAACAATCTAACACACAAGCGAACAAGAGACAAGAAAACTGGAAAAGAGAAGGGGAATGGAAAAAGAGTACGAATAAAACGGCAAGGGTGAAGTGGGGGAGAGGAAAACAAGAGGCAAATGGCAAATAATGTAATGCGAGGGATAAGAGTTTGTGATGGATATACTTGGTATGTCTTGACTTGTGCGTAGACTCCCCGGCAACAGCGCCAGAAATCCTTCTTGCTACCTCTTGACCACTGCGTTGGTTTTCCCTTGAAGAGGAAAGGGTGATGCAACAAAGTAGCGTAAGTATTTCCCTCAGTTTTTGAGAACCAAGGTATCAATCCAGTAGGAGGCCACACGCAAGTCCCTCGTACCTACACAAACAAATAAGAACCTCGCAACCAACGCGATAAAGGGGTTGTCAATCCCTTTACAGTCACTTATGAGAGTGAGATCTCATAGAGATAATAATGATAAGATAAATATTTTTGGTATTTTTATGATACAGATTGAAAGTAAAGATTGCAAAATAAAATAGATTGTAAACTTATATGATGGAGAATAGACCCGGGGGCCATAGGTTTTACTAGTGGCTTCTCTCAAGATAGCATAAGTATTGCGAAGAACCCACAATTCATCGGATCTCGACAAACGCACCGCAAAAAGAGTTACATCGAATAGATATCCAAGAAGATTGAGGAGAACTTTGTATTGAGATCCAAAGAGAGAGAAGAAGCCATCTAGCTACTAGCTATGGACCCGAAGGTCTGAAGTAAACTACTCACACATCATCGGAGGGGCCATGGAGTTGATGTAGAGGCCCGCCGTGATCAATGCCCCCTCCGGTGGAGCTCCGGAAAAGGCCCCAAGATGGGATCTCTTGGGTACAGAAGGTTGCGGCGGTGGAAATAGGGTTTCGTGGTGCTCCTGGATGTTTTCGGGGTATGTGAACATATATAGGAGGAAGAAGTAGGTCGGTTGAGCCATGAGGGGTCCACGAGGGGGAGGGCATGCCCAGGGGGGTAGGCGCGCCCCCCTGCCTCGTGGAATCCTCGTTGGTTGCTTGACGTCACTCCAAGTCCTCTGGATCACGCTTGTTCCAAAAATCACGCTCCCAAAGGTTTCATTCCGTTTGGACTCCGTTTGATATTCCTTTTCTGCGAAACACTGAAATAGGCAAAAAACAACAATTTGCACTGGGCCTTGGGTTAATAGGTTAGTCCCAAAAATAATATAAAAGTGTAAAATAAAGCCCATTAACATCCAAAACAGGTAATATAATAGCATGGAACAATCAAAAATTATAGATACGTTGGAGATGTATCAAGTGCTTCAAAGATGTATCTCCGAGGAGGAGGGGCGGCAACTTTTGGCTGAAATTCATGCCCGTCTCGGTGGTCACCACGCCACAGCTCAGGCCCTTGTAAGCAAGGCCTTCCGTACAGGTTTCTACTGGCTGACGGCTCGGGCAAATGCACAGGACCTAGTCCAACATTGTGTCGGATGCCAGCTTTTCGCCAACCAAAGCCATATGCCACCCACTGCTCTACAAACAATCCCCATCACTTGGCCTTTCATGGTCTGGGGGCTTGACATGGTTGGACCCCTTAAAGGAGGCAGTCATAAGAAAAAATATCTGCTAGTTATGGTAGATAAGTTCACTAAGTGGATAGAGGCCAAACCAGTTAAAACGGCCGAAGCCGGACCAGTGATAGACTTTATATTCGGTGTTGTGCACCGTTACAGTGTTCCACACAGCATCATCACCGACAACGGCTCTAACTTTACAGCCGATGCGGTGACAAACTGGTGTGCTAATCTCGACATTAAGCTTGATTAGGCCTCCGTATTTCATCCACAAACAAATGGTCAAGTAGAACGAGCCAATGGTCTTATTATGAGCAGCATCAATCCCAGACTAGTGCGGTCTTTAAAAGAATCAGACAAGCACTGGGTTGAGGAGCTTGACTCCATACTCTAGGGGATGCGGACCACACCCAATCGCACTACCAGATATACACCTTTCTTTATGGTGTACGTCGTAGAGGCTGTGTTACCCCGCGACATTATTCATCACTCACCTCAAGTGCGCATGTACGAAGAGAGAGAGGCCAAGCTCGATCAGCAGGATAACTTAGATGCCTTGGAGGAGGAACGCGACGTCGCAAAAGCCCGTTCCGCATTTTATGAACAGCAGGCCCGCAGATATCAACGCAGAGAAGTACGGGCCAAGACTTACAACGTTGGTGAACTTGTTCTACGCCTCCCGGAGAAGAAAAAGGACAAACTCAAGCCAAAGTGTGAGGGTCCCTTCATCATTGACGAAGTTCTCACTGGTGGAGTGTACCGCCTGCATGATGCATCTGACAATCGCCTAGAGCCGAACCCCTGGAACACGGCCAGACTCTGAAGATTCTATGCCTAGTGCCGAACTCTTTGTTCGTTTCCTTCTACCTATTGTTTCCCATACTTTTCCCTCTCTTTTCGCTTTTTTCTTTTTTAGCTTTAAAGCTCTTCTCGCGGCTCAACTGTGCACCTGTGACATACACATACTCAAATATGTACGTCTGTTATACCTAGGGGCTTCTTGGACAGAAGCTTATTATTGTAATTTTCCAAGCATTAAGATCGTCACATATGTGTGTTCTCCACATATGTACCTTTTCTTCGTCATTATATGCATCGATATGACTTAAGTTTTGGCCAAGCTGGGTTGCCTGGCTCCTGTGCTTATGCCCTACGTTCCCGTTAGTTCGGCTAGGGCATAAAGGGAGCACCTCTGCGATTGTTACTGCCAGGTCATCCGGATTTGTACCTCAGACTGGGTGAAGCCGAAAGCTAGCATTCTTAAGGGAATATCCGGTCAGCAGACTAAATATGTTTTTTCATTCACCCCATGGTGAGCACCCCATATGTTACGAACACTACGATTTCTGCAAATCACAGTTCAGACATGCACATTAACGCATGACTACCCAGGGAAAGGAACCCTTAACGGAACTATTCTCTCTGGAAGATGTTTCTTACAATCACAATGTAATATAACATAGCTAGCCGGATACAACTTGTCTGTCAAGCAACTATGACCCCTACGCCTAGTTTCCACGCATACCCCATTCTATTTTTTTACCACTCAGCTATTCGGAAACACTCCGCACTTTCGGGTCCAGAGGTCGAAGCAAAAAGGTCTGCCATGACAATTGTTTTACAAATCTGGCTAGGGACAAATATGTCAAGGAAAGTAGACAATCAATTAGACTAAAAAATTTCCTCCTCTATACCGTCTAATAGGGTGTCTAACTTGCAATCCTGTTGGGAATATTAGGCAACTACTTCGACTTGGTCATATACCAAACTGACGGGAATTTCTTTTCCATCTTACCCTAGAGGTCGGACCCGAGCCATATGATTCGGATCAAGCTTAGTATACAGTGTTTTCACCATGGCCCAGGCTTCTCGTGTACCTTCCCGGGAGGCTGATATCTTCCATAATCGAAAACGCCGCCGCGCTCCCCTGAATAGCTGTATAAGCTCCTCCATTCTTCCTGGAGCGGAGGCGGATGGCCATAAAGCCTTGGCAATACTTCGCATCGCCTACCGAGCTTGCTTGTGCACTTGCGATACCTCTTCTAGCAGATCGCCCGAGAATCTGGTCACCTCCTGTTCGGGATGGCCAGTCAGCATACCTATAGGCATAAATTTGTTAGTCCCTTTCATTTTCGAATTACACGGAGGTAAGTTTGACCACATACTAAATATGCAACCTCGAAGCCTCTTATTTTCCTTCATGGAGTCAGCCAGCTGGGCCCGTACATCTTTCAGTTGCTTGCCCAGTTGGGTATTGGAATCTTGGAGCTTGTTTTTCTCCTCCACGACTCGTGTTAGCACACGCTCGCCCGCGGCTAGTAGTCTTTTGGCTTTTTGTTCTCCCCCTTGAGCAGCTTTCAGTTGCTCTTGCAGTTGATCTGATGATCCTATTGAGAGGTGAGCAACCGTGTTAGCATTATTGGTATACCATTATGTTTTTTCGACGGAGGGGAACATTACCAGGTGACGCCTTCTTGGATTTCTCCAGTTCGGCATTGGCAGCAGTTAGCTGGGTCCGATACTTTTCTAGTTCCTGACATAACAGGCTGTTCTTCTCCATAGTACCTGGTTATACAATGATCTTTCAATCAGTTGGATTGCTACGTCTTGAGCTTGCGTTGGTTTTCCCCGAAGAGGAAGGGATGATGCAGTAGAGTAGCGTAAGTATTTCCTTTAGTTTTTGAGAACCAAGGTATCAATCCAGTAGGAGCCCACACTCAAGTCCCTCGTACCTACACAAAGCGATAGCTACTCGCAACCAACGCGATTAAGGGTTGTCAAGCCCTTCACGGTCACTTATGAGAGTGAGATCTGATAGATATAATATATTTGGTATTTTTGGTATAAAGATGCAAAGTAAAAAGTAAAGGGAAAGTAAAAAAGCAAAGCAAGATTAAAGTGATGGAGATTGATATGATGAGAATAGACACGGGGGCCATAGGTTTCACTAGTGGCTTCTCTCATGAGCATAAGTATTCTACGGTGGGTGAACAAATTACTGTTGAGCAATTGACAGAATTGAGCATAGTTATGAGAATATCTAGGCATGATCATGTATATAGGCATCACGTCCGTGACAAGTAGACCGAAACGATTCTGCATCTACTACTATTACTCCACTCATCGACCGCTATCCAGCATGCATCTAGAGTATTAAGTTAAAAACAGAGTAACGCCTTAAGCAAGATGACATGATGTTGAGAGATAAATTCATGCAATATGAAATAAACCCCATCTTGTTATCCTCGATGGCAACGATACAGTACGTGCCTTGCTGCCCCTTCTATCACTTGGTAAGGACACCGCAAGATCGAACCCAAAGCTAAGCACTTCTCCCATGGCAAGAACTACCAATCTAGTTGGCCAAACCAAATGGATAATTCGAAGAGACTTGCAAAGATAACCAATCATACATAAAAGAATTCAGAGAAGATTCAAATATTATTCATAGATAGACTTGATCATAAACCCACAATTCATCGGTCTCAACAAACACACCGCAAAAAGAAGATTACATCAAATAGATCTCCACAAGAGAGGGGGAGAACTTTGTATTGAGATTCAAAGAGAGAGAAGAAGCCATCTAGCTACTAACTATGGACCCGAAGGTCTGAAGTAAACTACTCACACTTCATCGGAGAGGCTATGATGATGTAGAAGCCTTCTGTGATGACGGTCCTCTTCCGGTGGAGCTCCGGAATAGGCCCCAAGATGGGGTCTCATGGATACAGAAAGTTGCGGCGGTGGAATTAGGTTTTTGGCTCCCGTTGTGATCGTTTGGGGGTACGTGTGTATATATAGGAGGAAGAAGTACGCCGGAGGAGCAACGAGGGGCCCACGAGGTAGGGGGCACGCCCTAGGGGGGGCGCCCCCACCCTCGTGACCGCCTCTTTTGTTCCTTGGAGCAGGGTCCAAGTCTCCTGGATCACATTCGGTATGAAAAATCATGTTCCCGAAGATTTTATTCCGTTTGGACTCCGTTTGATATTCCGTTTCTTCGAAAGACTGAAATAGGCAAAAAAAAATAGCAATTCTGGGCTGGGCCTCCGGTTAATAGGTTAGTCCCAAAAATAATATAAAAGTGGAAAATAAAGCCCAATATAGTCCAAAATAGTAGATAATATAGCATGGAGCAATCAAAAATTATAGATATGTTGGAGACGTATCAGGCATCCCCAAGCTTAATTCCTGCTCGTCCTCGAGTAGGTAAATGATAAAAAGAGAATTTTTTATGCGGAGTGCTACTTGGCATAATTTCAATGCAAATCTTCTTAATTGTGGTATGAATATTCAGATTAGAAAGATTCAAGACAAAAGTTTATATTGACATAAAAAAATAATAATACTTCAAGCATACTAACAAAGCAATTATGTCTTCTCAAAATAACATGGTAAAGAAAGTTATCCCTACAAAATCATATAGACTGGCTATGCTCCATCTTCACCACACAAAGTATTTAAATCATGCACAAACCCGATGACAAGCCAAGCAATTGTTTCATACTCTAACTTTTTCAAAACTTTTTCAATCTTCACGCAATACATGAGCGTGAGCCATGGATATAGTACTATAGGTGGAATAGAATGGTGGTTGTGGAGAAGACAAAAAGGAGAAGATGGTCTCACATCAACTAGGCGTATCAACGGGCTATGGAGATGCCCATCAATAGATATCAATGTGAGTGAGTAGGGATTTCCATGCAACGGATGCACTAGAGCTATAAGTATATGAAAGCTCAAAAAGAAACTAAGTGGGTGTGCATCCAACTTGCTTGCTCATGAAGACCTAGGGCAATTTTTTGAGGAAGCCCGTCATTGGAATATACAGGCCAAGTGCTATAATGTAAAATTCCCACTAGTATATGAAAGTGATAACATGAGAGACTCTCTACTATGAAGATCATGGTGCTACTTTGAAGCACAAGTGTCGTAAAAGGATAGTAACATTGTCCCTTCTCTCTTTTTCTCTCATTTTTTTATTTGGGCCTTTTCTCTTTTTTTGTGGCCTCTTTTTATTTGGGCTTCTCTGGCCTCTTTTTATTTATTTATTTATTTTATTTTTTGTCCGGAGTCTCATCCCGACTTATGGGGGAATCATAGTCTCCATCATTGTTTCCTCACTGGGACAATGCTCTAATAATGATGATCATCACACTTTTATTTTTTTATAACTCAACAATTAGAACTCGATACTTAGAACAATATGACTCTATGTGAATGCATCCCGCGGTGTACCGGGATATGCAATATGACAATGATGGAGTGTGTCATGATAAACGGAATGGTGGAAAGTTGCATGGCAATATATCTCGGAATGACTATGGAAATGCCATAATAGGTAGGTATGGTGGCTGTTTTGAGGAAGGTATATGGTAGGTGTATGATACCGGCGAAAGGTGCGCGGTATTAGAGAGGCTAGCAAAGGTCGAAGGGTGAGAGTGCGTATAATCCATGGACTCAACATTAGTCATAAAGAACTCATATACTTATTGCAAAAATCTAGAAGTTATCAAAGCAAAGTATTACGCGCATGCTCCTAGGGGGATAGATTGGTAGGAAAAGACCACCACTCGTCCTGGACCGCCACTCATAAGGAAGACAATCAATAAATAAATCATGCTCTGACTTCATCACATAATGGTTCACCATACGTGCATGCTACGGGAATCACAAACCTTAACACAAGTATTCTCTAAATTCACAACTACTCAACTAGCATGACTTTAATATTATCACCTCCATATCTCAAAACAATTATCACGCTTCAATCTTTTCTTAGTATTCAACACACTCAAAAGAAAGTTTCACAATTCTTGAATACCAAGCATATTATTATTAAGCAAATTACCATGCTATTAAGAGACTCTCAAAACAATTTAAGTGAAGCATGATAGATCAATAGTTTCTTTAAAACAAATCCACCACCGTGCTCTAAAAGATCTAAGTGAAGCACATAGAGCAAAACTACTTAGCTCAAAAGATATAAGTAAAGCACATAGAGTATTCTATCAAATTTTAATTCATGTATGGATCTCTCAAAAGGTGTGTACAGCAAGGATGATTGTGGCATACTAAGACACAAACACACAAATAATACAAGATGCTCCAAGCAAAACACATATCATGTTGGTGAATAAAAATATAGCTCCAAGTAAATTACCGATGGAAGTGGACGAAAGAGGGGATGCCTCCTGGGGCATCCCCAAGCTTTGACTTTTTGGTGTCCTTGGATTATCTTGGGGGTTACATGGGAATCCCCAAGCTTAGGCTCTTGCCACTCCTTGTTCCATGATCCATCAAAAGAATTCACCCAAAACTTGAAAACTTCACAACACAAAACTCAAAATAGAAAACTCGTGAGCTCCGTTAGCGCAAGAAAACAAAAGACCACTTCAAGGTACTGTAATGAACTCATTCTTTATTTATATTGGTGTTAAACCTACTGTATTACAACTTATCTATGGATTATAAACTATTTTACTAGCCATAGATTCATCAAAATAAGCAAACAACACACGAAAAACAGAATCTGTCAAAAACAGAACAGTCTGTAGTAATATGTAGCTAGCGCAAGATCTGGAACCCCAAAAATTCTAAAATAAATTGCTAGACGTGAGTAATTTATCTATTAATCATATGCAAAAATAATTAACTAAATAGTACTCTCCAAATAAAAATTACATCAGTTCTCGTGAGCGCTAAAGGTTCTGTTTTTTACAGCAAGTTCAACAAGACTTTCCCCAAGTCTTCCCAACGGTTCTACTTGGCACAAACACTAGTTAAACACAAAAAACACAACCAAAACAGAGGCTAAATAATTTATTTATTACTAAGCAGGAGAAAAAAGCAAGGAATAAAAATAAAATTGGGTTGCCTCCCAACAAGCGCTATCGTTTAACGCCCCTAGCTAGGCATAAAAGCGAGGATAGATCTAGGTATTGCCATCTTTGGTTCTAGAGAGAAAGAGAGCAAACTTGTTATCTATGGAATTAATCTTTCTATTTTGACAGAGTACATGTCCATTAATGGTAGAAGATAGATTAAGAATGTTGCGGAAATTGGCATCTCGGCTAGCTTTTATTTCTTTAAAAGATTCTTTTTGGTAAGAAAGCAAGAGAGATGTGATTTCAGCTTTCTCATTAATGGGGTGCCCAAATATAGTTTTCATCCTCTCATAGGTATCTATGGGCCCCCCTTCAAGAAAACCCCCCGCGAAAATAGAATCTAAAACTTGTTTGAACAAAGCGGGTAGCCCAACATAAAAGATTTTTAAGTAAACCTCAATTTGATATTGGGGTACATAGCTAGCCCGGATCCTTATCAGCCTATCCCAAGCATCTTTCAAAGATTCATCAAGTAAATAACGAAAAATTCCAGAATCATCTTCATCAAAATTACTAAGGTTTTCATTGATAACTCCGGCAAGTTGTTCCATAGCATTCTGATTCATGAGTTTAGATAAGATAGCAGGATTGTCTAAAGTACTAGAACTTGGGAGAGAACCCCCAACTCTTTTTGGTTCTGACATGGCGAGGGAAAAGAGGCAAATAGAGAGGGAGGATAGGGAGAGAGAGGGAAAATAAAACGGCAAGGGTGAATTGGGGGGGAGAGGAAAATGAGAGGCAAATGGCAAATAATGTAATGCGAGAGATAGGGATTGTGATGGGTACTTGGTATGTTGACTTTTTGCGTAGACTCCCCGACAACGGCGCCAGAAATCCTTCTTGCTACGTCTTGAGCTTGCGTTGGTTTTCCCCGAAGAGGAAGGGATGATGCAGCAGAGTAGCGTAAGTATTTTCCTCAGTTTTTGAGAACCAAGGTATCAATCCAGTAGGAGCCCACGCTCAAGTCCCTCGTACCTGCACAAAGCGATAGCTACTCGCAACCAACGCGATTAGGGGTTGTCAAGACCTTCACGGTCACTTACAAGAGTGAGATCTGATAGATATAATATTTTTGGTATTTTTGGTATAAAGATGCAAAGTAAAAAGTAAAGGCAAAGTAAAAAAGCAAAGAAAGATTAAAGTGATGGAGATTGATATGATGAGAATAGACCCGGGGCCCATAGGTTTCACTAGTGGATTCTCTCAAGAGCATAAGTATTCTACGATGGGTGAACAAATTACTGTTGAGCAATTGATAGAATTGAGCATAGTTATGAGAATATCTAGGCATGATCATGTATATAGGCATCACGTACGTGACAAGTAGACCGAAATGATTCTACATCTACTACTATTACTCCACTGATCGACCGCTATCCAGCATGCATCTAGAGTATTAAGTTAAAAACAGAGTAATGCCTTAAGCAAGATGACATGATGTAGAGAGATAAATTCATGCAATATGAAATAAACCCCATCTTGTTATCCTCGATGGCAACGATACAATACATGCCTTGCTGCCCATTCTGTCACTGGGTAAGGACACCGCAAGATCGAACCCAATGCTAAGCACTTCTTCCATGGCAAGAACTAGCAATCTAGTTGGCCAAACCAAACGGATAATTCGAAGAGACTTGCAAAGATAACCAATCATACATAAAAGAATTCAGAGAAGATTCAAATATTATTCATAGATAGACTTGATCATAAACCCACAATTCATCGGTCTCAACAAACACACCGCAAAAAGAAGATTACATCGAATAGATCTCCACAAGAGAGGGGGAGAACTTTGTATTGAGATTCAAAGAGAGAGAAGAAGCCATCTAGCTACTAACTATGGACCCAAAGGTCTGAAGTAAACTACTCACACTTCATCGGAGAGGCTATGATGATGTAGAAGCCCTCCGTGATGACAGCCCTCTTCCGGCGGAGCTCTGGAACAGGCCCCAAGATGGGATCTCGTGGATACAGAAAGTTGCGGCGGTGGAATTAGGTTTTTGGCTCCCGTTCTGATCGTTTGGGGGTACGTGTGTATATATAGGAGGAAGAAGTATGCCGGAGGAGCAACGAGGGGCCCACGAGGCAGGGGGTGCGCCCTAGGGGGGGGCGCCCCCACCCTCGTGACCGCCTCTTTTGTTCCTTGGAGCAGGGTCCAAGTCTCCTGGATCACGTTCGGTGAGAAAATCACGTTCCCGAAGATTTTATTCCGTTTGGACTCCGTTTGATATTCCGTTTCTTCGAAACACTAAAATTGGCAAAAAAACAGCAATTCTGGGCTGGGCCTCCGATTAATAGGTTAGTCCCAAAAATAATATAAAAGTGGAAAATAAAGCCCAATATAGTCCAAACAGTAGATAATATAGCATGGAGCAATAAAAAATTATAGATACGTTGGAGACGTATCATGGATCAACTGCTTCAAGTCTCGGGGACTACTGGTATATAACTATCAGATTGGTACAATATAAACTTACCTACATATCTTTTAGATGCTAGTCCGTGGCTCTTACAAGCCCATCCCGAGCAGCTTGGATGTACGCATCGGCCGAGCTGAAGGCATCAAATGCCTCCTTTGAAAAGCCGGGGTCATAGAGAGCAGCCCTACGACGATGATGATTCATGGCGCTCTCCACTTCAGAGTTCGTGACAGGCATATTGTCCGAATCCTTTGTGGAAGGATAGTTCGGTGCCACTCCTGTGTCAGCCCTGTCCATAGGGCAGGGTCCGGAACCTGACTAGTGGAGGCACGACTGGCAGGATCCCCGGGCATAGTCCGACGGACACTTTTCCTGATAGAATGTGGCGAATGGCATCACGATTTGATGTGGCGATCAGAAGATGTATTCTTCAAAAGAAAGGCTTACCTCTTTAAGGAGGGTTCTGCCGTATTATCATTTGCCTTCCTCTTCGAATATGTGCTCGGCGCGGGCGCCGTTCTCCTCGGAGATGCTTCTGGTGCATGTTGTGACGCTGAGCGCTTCCCCTTTGGAACTCAAAATAGTGCGGTGGGTGAGGCATAGTAAGGAAACTCTTTTGAAGAAGGTGTATTTTAAATTACTTACATGCGAAGTGGGAAGGAGGCCAGGGCAATCGGCGATGATGGGTACTTCCGTACCATCATAGCTCGTCTGATAGAATTCCATCCTCGAGCTCCACAAATATGTCCGGACCTTCTTCGAATTCGGGGTCAAGGTCCCGGTTGTGACCCTCTAGCTGAGGGGCGGGGCTATGAATCCCCTCGATAGCCTTCCGTCATTCCTGTTGCGAGTGGATAGGTTATTGTCCATCAAAAATGATTCAACGACAAGAGTAAAATGGTGGGATCGGAGCTTACCCAGCTAGGAGGATTATACATGGAAAACCCATCTCGACATTGGAGGCGAGTGAACTCCTCCTTCTCCCCTTTGTATAGTTTAGCCAATATTTTGGCCAAAGCGGCGGGGGTTTTCGGACCCTTCCAACCACAGCGTGAGGCGTCATCTTCCCCATTATAGTAACACATGGGAAGCCCTCTATATTGGAGTGGTTGGACCCCCCGCACTATGGAGATCGCCATTACCTCGATTATTGACAATCTAGACTGGGTGAGCGCCTTAATCTTGCCCATCAACTGACTGACTTCTGCGCTATCCTCCTCCTCGAGGCTCTGAGGACGCCAGCTATGGCATTTCCTCAATGGAGCACTTGAAAATTAGGGAGGCCCATTCGGACTGGGTCAGGAAGAGTGACGTCGTCAATATAGAACCCATCGGAAGGCCACTCTTCGGAAGCCTTCTTCGGCGTGCCGGCCAGGTATCCGGTCCAGGCGATACGCCACACTTTGGCTCCTCCCACTTCGAATATTGACCCCCCTTGATTACGAGGGACGAGGTAGAACAGTTTTCTCCATAATTCAAAATGGGCCTCACAGCCCAGGAATAACTCACATAGAGAAATGTAACCCGCGATGTGCAGGATGGAGGCGGGAGTGAAACTGTGCAGTTGGAGGCCATAATACTCCAGCAGTCCTCGGAGGAAGGGATGGATCGGAAATCCGACACCTCTTAGAAAGAAGGGAACGAAGCATACTCGGTCCCCCTGGACGGATTGGGGAAATTCTCCGCCTGAACCCCGCCATTGAAGGACGTTAATCCTGCTCGAACGGGGACTAGATCCACAGGAGGAAGAAAGCCCTGTTTGTGCAGCTTCGTTAGCCGACCGTGGGATACGAAGCATCTCTTCCAATCACCCTTTTCGGAGCCATGGGGACGAGATGAAGAGCTGGGAGCGCTAGCCATGTTGGAGCGGTTCCTCTCAGCGAGATCTGAGGATTTTTTCGCAGGGTGTGGAATGGATCTGAGATCTATTCTCTTTAAATAGGCACCTCTCTCATATGGTCAGGGTGGTATGTGCAAAAATACCACGACCTCTCGTATTCGCTCGCCACGTGGAAACTGAAGTCGGGAAGGCGTGGAAGCCGATGGGCGCGACATTAAATGGAAAAGCCGAATACCGCTCTTTAAGTCAGGGACTTTGAAGTAATCAGAGGGGGAACCCACCTTGCAATGCCGAAGACAATCTGCGCACCGGACACCTCGTCATTGAAGTCTGGTTCGAGGGCTACTGAGGGAGTCTTGGACTAAGGGGGTCCTCAGGCGTCCGGCCTGTTGGACATGGGCCGGATTATTGGGCCATGAAGATACAAGATGGAAGACTTTTTCCCGTGTCGGGATGGGACTCTTCTTTGCGTGGACAGCAAGCCAGGCAGCCAGATATACTATTTCCTTTCTATGTAACTGACTTTGTATAACCCTAGTCCCCTCCAGTGTCTATATAAACTGGAGGGTTTAGTCCGTAGGGACAATCACAATCAGATAGGCTAGACTTCTAGGGTTTTATCTATTACGATCTCATGGTAGATCAACTCTTGTAACCCCCATAGTCATCAGTATTAATCTAGCAGGACGTAGGGTTTTACCTCCATCGAGAGGGCCCGAACCTGGGTAAACATTGTGTTCCCTGTCTCCTGTTACCATCAACCTCAGACGCACAGTTCGGGACCCCTACCCGAGATCCGCCGGTTTTGACACCGACACACACTAGCTAGCATCTTTATCTTTCTATTTATTTGTTTCTCCATCAACCTTCTTTCTCGCCCTCACTCTTGCTTCCTATCACGCACACTATATGTATTTCTCTCTACATGCAGTCACGTGCCCTCTTTTTATCTTTCTCTCACACATACATAACTTCACCCTCTTAACCACCCGGCGGTCATCTCCAACACTCAAACTAGTCGATGTCCCTCTAGCTAGCATCTCTGTCTCTGTATCTATCTATAGTTTCTCTGTCAACATTTCTTTCTCGCACGCACTCTTGCTTCCTATCACCCACACTATATATGTCTCTCCATACATGCATTTATAGGTTGATATATTTTGCACAATCATTGTGTCTTGCTCCCTCTGCTCTCCATATATGCATACTCCAGCCCACGCCACTATCTCTTAAAGACAAAAACGCATGCTCAATTATCGGGCCTTCTTCCCTGCACTCTCACATGCATGCATATTGTCATACTGATCCGTCTCTCCCATGTCTTTGATCTTATGACTTATATCTTCTTTCTTTTATCTCGATCATGCGCGCGCACACACACAGACACATCCCACATATACATGTATACCTCTCGCACATGCACTTTCAAGGTCTCCTATGTCTCCATACGTAGTTAATTACCCTCAACCCTAACACCACATCGAATCGTTCTCTTCTTGTGTGCACATAACTTCCGCTTGGATGAGTAAAACACACACTCACTCTTAAACATCTCCTTCTAGCCAGCCCCCTCTCTCACTCTTCCCCTATATCCGTGAAACCAATAAGACCATCCCTTCGTTTAATTCCCGCCTACATGCACCATCGATATATAGTAGTCTTCCGCGGTATCTCTCGAACAAACACGTTCTCTCGATGTCGACTCCTGTCACACGCACACACCTTCTCTTCCCTCTCTACGGGCCTTTTCTCTCTCTCTCATCCCCTCGTTGGTGGCCTCTTCCATACACATGACCTCTCTGTGATGAAGCCACACACACTTAAATTACATCCGCCACCGAGGACCCTGCGTCACACACACACACACACGCACGCACCCCCACCCCCACACACTAAGACTCCATCTCACACACACATGCTCTAGGCAGAGCATTTGTTCTTACCACCCTTTGTCCAACCTTACCCGTATGATAAACAATCACCTTAATTTACTTGTATAACATGGACAAATTCCACTTTACTTTAGTAGTTAGCAAACTTATCATCTCTACTCTTATAAAAAACCGAGTTGGTGATGATGGTGTGCTTGCCATCTTGTAATATAGACCGTCCGATCTATATCTGACGGATAGAAAGCAAACTATGACAATTTTACAAAAGATACCCACACCTCTCTCCACATTTAGAGAATGATTGGTTTGCTGCCAATATTTGGCTAGCCAAATGTTGGAATTGCCAAATATTGGCAATACCAAGACATGCCAAATATTGGCACCTTTATGTGAGATCGGCAAGACAACTCGGTAACCAACCAAGTAGTAGCGAATATTTGGCACAATGCCAAACATTGGCATGCCTATTTTTGCCACCAAACCAATTATGCTCTTACAAACAAGGCCTTGCCTCGTTCATCCTTATCTCCCACAACCTCATTGCTGAGCAATTAAAAAAGGATGTCTCTGGAACAATCTAGCATGGTGGCCGCTGACACCTGCCGGCGCCGTCCATCCCCATGCCTCCGCCCCGTCCGACCACCAGTCACCACCATGCTCCACTCCTCCTCACCTTATCTCTCATCTTTCGTTTTTTGGAAGAAATTCTCGAGATACCAGTTTTCTGGTAAAATTCTTGAGATATCATTAGTTGTTACACATGGGATTACTCCTGCATGGGTCAATCACAACAGGTGTTTTGTAAGAAAATGCATATTGATGTTTCGTGCAATGCACAAGCATCTTGGTAGTAATCATATAATGCAAATCACAAGCAGGAAGTGACTTTTTTTTACACAACCACGTTAACATGGCCACGTAAATCACTAGCTAAACCATAATACCATTATACTTATACCCCAATGCAAAAGGTTGAGTACATGTCTCTTAGAATCTCTCACCACATCAGTTAAGGGATGCCCACTTAAGCAGACACGTATGTTACAATTTGTGCACCCACAGGTACACGTGATGGCGCACATTCATTTAAGCCAGACGGCGAACCCAAACAGTAGCTGCATTCATTCCCCTCCCGATGCCTCTTCTCTGGTCGCCGTCGCCCGGTAGCCATGGCCCGACCGAAGGTAACGACATACGCCATACTCCTGTCGGAACGGCGCTTTAATCTGGAAATTTTAGTGGTCATGCATTCATCTTTTTGTGCTAGCACTCATATATAAGGGTTGACCGATCACTTCCCGCGGACGTGCGTGGGCGGTGGAAGAGGAAGGAGAAGGGAAGCAGGCCATGGAATAATGTTTTTTTACCACAATTTCTTAGGAAATTGAGTGCAATAATTGAGTAGTTTTGCAAACTACCAGTACTACATCTGAAACGGTTCAAAACCAATACCACCACCACGCCCGCATCTGACCGCCCTGGCCAACCCAACCCCCCTCCCTTGCTGGCGCGCGCTTCCTTGCTCCTCGATATCGGATAGAATACTTCCGTTCACTGACATGTGGGACGTCGATCATCCTGGTCCACTTGCCATGCACGCAGAACTCCAAGAGAGAGTCACCCCGATTGTCGCACCGCAGTAATAATGACTAATGAGCCATCAAATCACAGTCCCAACCTTTCCCACTTTGAAGTTGCTCGGACGAAGGAACCATCATGACTTCGTTGAATTCTGTTCTTGAAGAAAACTACTGTACCAATAGTACTGTTAGCTACAGTAGTTACTCTAGCAGAGGCCTCCTTTGGTTCATAGGATAGGAATTTTATAGGAATATGAAAATCATAGGAAGTGAGATGACATGCATCTAAATTCCTATAGAGAAAGAGATGCCATTTGATGCATAGGATATTAATTTTTTCCATTGAGTCTAGGCTAATGTACTGGTAATTTGCTCTAAAAACTACAGTAGTAACTAGTACTGGTACATGCTCATAATTAATTAAACAAGCGTACAGGTGACACAGACTCACACACACTAACTACTAGTACTACTACTTCTCACATGCTGGCCAGACGCCATCGTTCTCCTTCCCGGCTTTGTCGGCGACACCCCACCGTGCTTGGATCTCCGCCGACCTCTCCGCAGCAGCGCGTGTGTCCTCTTCTCTCTTGCGGTGGTGGGCCTCTCTTTTCTTGAGTGCTTTCTGACTTTTCCGCCCCCTCTATGCGGCTTTGTCTGCCTCTTGCTCTACTTCCCATTGGGCCTTGGCAGCTTCAAATTCTGCCCACATAGGTGTGAGGTCCCGAGCGGCGATGAACTCGGCATGGTGAGATGCCATCGCTTCCCTACCATTTTGTGTGTGGTCGTGGGCGGCGAGGAACTCGGCGCGGTGGGATGCCATCGCTGCCTTACCGGTTAGTGTGCGGCGCGGTGGCATGAACGATGCTTGGTGATAGCTCTGGGGTGGAGTGGCCGGACAACCGTATAGTGCATTGGTTTGCCAAGAGCTCAAGGACACAAGACGAAGGAAATTTGGATTCCCCTTCAATCCTGGTCATTTATTTCCGAGTAAAATGCATTGGCGGTCATCGAGCTTGTCTTGATAGCTCACTTTGATCATTGTATATGAGATATGGTGATTATACAGTCACTGGCTCAGCGTATAGCTCCATATTTGCCTAGTTGACCAGTCAAACAGTCCACATGCGCCTCATCAGCTCGTGTTCTTTATCTATCTATCTATGCAGGCCTACATGTTAGTGGAGAAAGAAATAAAAACCAAAATTATGCGTATGTGAGGAATCAAACCACAGACTCATCGCTGCAATGCACACTCGTCAGCCTAATGAAAATGAAATACTTTGCGTTAAATGCAAAAACAGATTTTATTATTATACGTGATGCACACATTAGCGCACACCGTCCATAGAGGCAAGCAGCATGTACGCGTGTAGACACTCACGCTCACATTGCCAAACCATGCTAATGTATGCACATCGCCCTCTCAATCAAAGTCCTGCTCATGGCGCAACGCAAACGGCGATCCCGTCACCTGCGCGCCCCAACGGTGCTTGACATTACTGTTTAGACGTTTATGGAGGCCTCCGCGAACACCGAGCATGTATTCACCTGGCTCAACACCAACGGTCATACTTGTGACTCGGCGCCTTGCTCATGTATATCGTCCATCACAACGACAATCTATAAAACAACCTAGCTAGAGAGGGTAATATGGTACGGAGTATGTACTATCATGAGCGACCGATCATAGTGCCACTGCACACGAGTGTGTGTCTGATCGATTAGTCCATTATTCGTAAGTTATGCATGGTTGTGTGGTGTCTAATGGTGGTCGTCGAAGGCTAGCTGGCGACAAGAGCGGTTGCATGGATGCCTAGTTGTCAATACATGCCACATATGCTTCAAAGGCTCGTCATCCATGAGTTCACATTTTACCACCACGCCAGCGTCTGACCGCCCTGGCCTACTGAAACCCCTTCCATCGATAGCGCGCTTCCCACCTAAAATGGTCACCGTCTCTCCAGAATGTCAATGCCGCATTCACCGGACTTAACTGCAGGTGCAGTTGGTGTGTCACTGACATGTGGGCCAGATGCCCGTTGGTCCCACATGTGAGTGACCCAACGCACCTGCAGTTAAGTCACTGAAGCAGCGTCTGCATTCACGCCTGACGCGACCTCTCACTCGCGCCGGCATTGTAGCAACGCGACGGCCAAGAGAGCGCCAGCCGCGTGGCATTTGGTGCAAGCGACTGCTCCGCGTTAATGACACCATGACCATCCTTCCATCCGCCACCCACATTAATGACATGCCGCTGCCGACGAACCTACTCCGACACCAGCCGTCCATCCGTCAGCCGCTGCTCATTGCCATTCGCCCGCTATATTATCTTGAGCTCCAGCTCCCAGCCATTGCCAAAGACCCACACACATTCTCCTCCGGTCCCATCCTTCTGTCGGCACCACTCCAACCATGGCCTCTTGGCGCTCCAAAGCTCTCTTGGACATACTGTCGTAGGATCAGATGAAGGACATTGGCGGCTCCACTCTGGGCATGCTCCAAAGCTCTCTTGGACGTACTGTCGCAGGAGCAGATGAAGGAGATCGCGTGCGCGGGCGCAGCCGGCAGCGAGGAAGAGTAGTACACGGTAGGCCGCCGCCACTCTGGTCCCAGGAAGGCCACCGCTCCTCCACTCAGTCGACGCCAAGCTTGGTGGGATAAACATCGACGGCCGATTAGCCGCTTGACGGCGATGTGGAGGCGGAAATCTTCAGAACCTTGTACTCCGGAGAAGGAGGTTATCGAGGCGGATGAGGAGGAGGCAAAGGAAATGGCCGACTTTCTCAGGTTCATGGCCAGACATGGTGGTAGGGCACCGGCGATCGTTTAGATTAGGTTTACAGTAGATTTTAGTATGGTTTGTGCGAAATATGTAATGAATTTCGTCTAGTTTATAGGAAAAGTTTTCGAAATGTAATGAATTTCATCTGGTTAATTTGAAATTTGCTTTGTTTGCATCAATTTCGTCCGGTTAGTTCATATAGTTGTCGAAAGGTATACGGGCAGCATTGGATGGCATCCATCAGTGTCCTCGGACAAATGCCGGTGTAAATTTTTGGGCTAGCACTGGAGATGCCCTAACTATCATGCTATAATCGCTAATAGTGCTCCATTATTTCGCAGGGAACTATTATCCCTCGGTCAAAATCAGATCCGCCATGTTTCGCACTCCTCCCACGTAAGAGCGTAGAATCTTGCTTACATAAAAAATGGAGCAAGTGGACGGCACTGCAGCACGTCATATCACTCAAACTAGCCCACCTAACGCGCGGGAAAGCACCGGTCTTGTCATTTTGTTCTGGATTTCTATTGATCGATCACACGAAAATGTTATGCTTTGCAAGCTCAAAAGGAAAAGGCGGCACACTTACGACTCGTACGCATCGCGTTCACGTCGCACCCCCGACAGTCCGGCTCGCACACCACTCACCAAAGGGGACACGTGTTGTCTTGCATTTTCACTGACATGTGGGACTCCAATTCAATAAACCGTCGATAGCCAAAATCTAATCACTCGGCGGGTGTCGACTGAGAAGAGAGAGACGAGGGAGGGAGAAGAGATTGCATTGTGGAGGAGAGAGAAGCATTGACAAATTCAAGGAGTGGGCTCTGCAAGAGCCCGTCTCTACGCGTGGTCCTAGGTATAAAAAAACTAATTCTAAAAAAGAGGCATAAAAACAATGGTTTCTAAAAAAAGAAAGGTAAAAAACATTTGAGAGGAAATAAATAGAGAGAAAGTGAGAAAAAGTTGTAACCTTATAGCCAACCTTATAGTAAACACCATGGTAGTATAACATGAGGAAGGAGGAGTGGTGCACATGCCAAGTTCACTGGGCTGTCGTGTTTCACACTCCTCCGTCGTAACAGTGGAGACAATAGCTTTCATAAAAAATAAACAATGAATACTTGTTGCTCGTCCTCTATATCGGAAAGAATACTTTCATTCGCCGACATGTGGGACGTCGACCATCCTGGTCTAACTGCCATGCACAAAATTATCCCGGTCCACACCAGTCGTAGCGCAGGCACAACCTTTCCCACTTTAAGTTGGTCGGACAAAGGAACCATCATGACTTCGTTGAATTCCGCTTCTTCAAGAAAACTTACTATACCCGCAATACTGCTACCACACATGAAGACTGGACGACATTGTACCATGTCATATCACTCAAACCCACTGTGCCAAACTAGCCCGCCTAGGATTTGTACTCCCTCCGTTTCAAAGTTAGTAGTACGAAGTTGAGTCATCTATTTTGGAACGGAGGGAGTACGTCTCTGTACTACTATGATTTTGTGTTGTACGTCTATATACTTTTGCTATGATTTTCCTACCCTATGAACCAAATGAGGCCTGAATGTATCCGTGTCGACTATTGTCTAATCGATCGCTAAGCCTACAACTTTAGGAGCTTGGGCTATTGGCCGATCGACGGCAGATCAGTATAAGCGTACCACAAGCTCATCAGCCCCAATGTTTCTGTTCGGTGAGTGATTTGCAAGTACTATAGCTCGCACAGTAGCTAGCCTACTAACACCAAGAATCATCAAACAAGCCCTGCTGATATGATAAATAGTTCAAACTTACATCTAGGCATGCCATATATTACATCAAAAGCTAGTGAGCATACACCTATTTCCATAACCTAGAGAGGGTTCGCATGATTCACTATCAAACAAAAGTAACAAGTACTGCCCACACAAGAGAGTGCACTAGCCCTAATATGGTTTGATAAGACGCATTGTTCTGGTAATTAAACACAATGCAAACTACCCTAAAGGATTAGCGTGACCAACTATTTCTTGTCATCGATCTCTCAGGCAATGACCACAGCACGGACAGCGGCATGGGAATCGATCTTGTTGGGGAACACAATATTTCAAAAAAATTCCTACGATCTCACAAGATCTATCTAGGAGATGCACAACAACGAGAGGGGAGAGTGTGTCCATGTACCCTCGTAGGCTAGAAGCGGAAGCGTTAACTAACGCGGTTGATGTAGTCGAACGTCTTTGCAATCCAACCGATAAAGTACCGAACGCACGGCACCTCCGCGATCTACACACGCTCAGCTCGGTGACGTCCCTCGTACTCTTGATCCAGCTGAGGCCGAGCGAGAGTTTCGTCAGCACGACGGCATGATGACGGTGATGATGAAGTTACCGACGCAGTGCTTCGCCTAAGAACTACAACGATATGACCGAGGTGGATATCTGTGGAGGGGGGCACCGCACACGGCTAAGACAACTGTCAACTTGTGTATCTATGGGGAGCCCCCTCCCTCGTATATAAAGGAGTGAAGGAGGGGAGGGCCGGCCCTCTCTATGGCACACCCCAAGGGGGATTCCTACTCCTAGTAGGAGTAGGTTTCCCCCCTTTCCCTAGTTGGAGTAGGAGAAGAAGGAAGAGGGAGAAGGAGAGAAGGAAAGGGGCCCCGGCCCCCTCCCCAATTCAGATTGGGATTGGGGGGGGGGGGCGCCCCCAACTTGGCCGCCTCATCCTCTCTCCCACTATGGCCCATTAAGGCCCATTGACTCCCCGTGGGGTTCCGGTAACCCCCCGGTACTCCGCTAATTGCCCGAACTTATCCGAAACCATTATGGTGTCCAAACATAGCCTTCCAATATATCAATCTTTATCTCTCAACCATTTTGAGACTCCTTGTCATGTCCGTGATCACATCCGGGACTCCAAACTACCTTCGATACATCAAAACACATAAACTCATAATGCCGATCGTGATCGAACGTTAAGCGTGCTGACCCTACGTGTTCGAGAACTATGTAGATATGACCGAGATTTATCTCCGGTCAATAACCAATAGCAGAAGCTGGATGCTCATATTGGTTCCTACATATTCTACGAAGATCATATTGGTTCCTACATATTCTACATTGTTCCCTTTGTCATCGGTACGTTACTTGCCCGAGATTTGATCATCGGTATCATTATACCTAGTTCAATCTCATTACTGGAAAGTCTCTTTACTCGTTCCATAATGCAATATCTTGTAACTAACTCATTAGTCAAACTGCTTGCAAGGCTTATAGTGATGTGCATTACCGAGAGGGCCTAGAGATACCTCTCCGACAATCAAAGTGCCAAATCCTAATCTCGATCTATGCCAACTCAACAAACACCATCGGAGACACCTGTAGACCATCCTTATAATCACCTAGTTATGTTGTGACGTTTGATAGCACACTAAGTGTTCCTCCGGTATTCGTGAGTTGCATAATCTCATAGTCATAGGAACATGTATAAGTTATGAAGAAAGCTATAGCAACAAACTAAACGATCATAGTGCTAAGCTAACAGATGGGTCAAGTCAATCACATCATTCTCTAATGATGTGATCGGTTCATCAAATGACATCTCTTCTCCATGGCTAGGAAACTTATCCATCTTTGATTAACGAGCTAGTCAAGTAGAGGCATACTAGTGACACTCTGTTTGTCTATGTATTCACACATGTACTAAGTTTCCGGTTAATACAATTCTAGCATGGATAATAAAAATTTATCATGATATAAGGAAATATAAATAACAACTTTATTATTGCCTCTAGGGCATATTTTCTTCAGTCTCCCACTTGCACTATAGTCAATAATCTAGATTACATTGTAATGATCTTAACACCCATGGAGTCTTGGTGTTGATCATGTTTTGCTCATGAGAGAGGCTTAGTCAATGGGTCTGCAACATTCAGATCCGTATGTATCTTGCAAATATCTATGTCTCTCTCCTTGACTTGATCGCGGATGGAATTGAAGCGTCCCTTGATGTGCTCGGTTCTGTTGTGAAATCTGGTTTCCTTTGCCAAGGCAATTGCACCAGTATTGTCACAAAAGATTTTCATTGGACCCGATGCACTAGGTATGACACCTAGATCGGATATGAACTCCTTCATCCAGACTCCTTCATTTGCTACTACCGAAGCATCTATGTATTCCGCTTCACACGTAGATCCTGCCACGACGCTTTGCTTAGAACTACACCAATTGACAGCTCCACCATTCAATAAAAATACATATCCGGTTTGTGACTTATAGTCATCCGGATCAGTGTCAAAGCTTGCATCAACGTAACTGTTTACGACGAGCTCTTTGTCACCTCCATAAGCGAGAAACATATCCTTAGTCCTTTTCAGGTATTTCAGGATGTTCTTGACCGCTGTCCAGTGATCCACTCCTGGATTACTTTGGTACCTCCCTGCCAAACTAATAGAAAGGCACACATTAGGTCTGGTACACAGCATTGCATACATGATAGAACCTATGGCTGAAGCATAGGGAATGATTTTCATTTTCTCTCTATCTTCTACAGTGGTCGGGTATTGAGTTTGATTCAACTTCACACCATGTAACACAGGCAAGAACCCTTTCTTTGCTTGATCCATTTTGAACATTTTCAAAACTTTATCAAGGTATGTGCTTTGTGAAAGTCCAATTAAGCGTCTTGATCTATCTCTATAGATCTTGATGCCCAATATATAAGAAGCTTCACCGAGGTCTTTCATTGAAAAATTCTTATCCAAGTACCCTTTTATGCTATTCAGAAATTCAGTATCATTTGCAATCAACAATATGGTATCCACATATAATATCAGAAATGCTACGGAGCTCCCACAAACTTTCTTGTAAATACAGGCTTCTCCAAAAGTCTGTATAAAACCATATGCTTTGATCACACTACCAAAGCATATATTCCAACTCCGAGATGCTTGCACCAGTCCATAAATGGATCGCTGGAGCTTACACACTTTGTCAGCACCTTTTGGATCGACAAAACCTACTGGTTGCATCATATACAACTCTTCTTTAAGATATCCATTAAGGAATGCAGTTTTGACATCCATTTGCCAAATTTCATGATCATAAAATGCGGCAATTGCTAACATGATTCAGATGGACTTAAGCATCACTACGGGTGAGAAGGTCTCATCGTAGTCAACTCCTTGAACTTGTCGAAAACCTTTCACAACAAGTCGTGCTTTGTAGACAGTAACATTACCGTCAGCTTCAGTCTTCTTCTTGAAGATCCATTTATTCTCTATGGCTTGCCGATCATCGGGCCAGTCAACCAAAGTCCACACTTTATTCTCATACATGGATCCCATCTCAGATTTCATGGCCTCAAGCCATTTTGCGGAATCTGTGCTCATCATCACTTCCTCATAGTTCGTAGGTTTGTCATGGTCAAGTAACATTACCTCCAGAACAGGATTACCATACCACTCTGGTGCGTATCTTACTCTTGTGGACCTACGAGGTTCGGTAGTAACTTGATCAGAAGTTTCATGATCATCATCATTAGCTTCCTCACTTACTGGTGTAGGAATCACTGGAACTGATTTCTGTGATGAACTACTTTCCAATAAGGGAGCAGGTACAATTACCTCATCAACTTCTACTTTCCTCCCACTCACTTCTTTTGAGAGAAACTCCTTCTCTAGAAAGGATCCATTCTTAGCAACGAATATCTTGCCTTCGGATCTGTGATAGATGGTGTACCCAACAGTCTCTTTTGGGTATCCTATGAAGACACATTTCTCCAATTTGGGTTCGAGCTTATCAGTTGAAGCTTTTTCACATAAGTATCACAACCCCAAACTTTAAGAAATGAGAACTTGGGTTTCTTGCCAAACCATAGTTCATAAGGTGTTGTCTCAACGGATTTCGATGGTGCCCAATTTAACGTGAATGCAGCTGTCTCTAAAGCATAACCCCAAAATGATAGTGGTAAATCATTAAGAGACATCATAGATCGCACCATATCTAATAAAGTGTGGTTACGGTGTTCGGACACACCATTGCGCTGTGGTGTTACAGGTGGCATTTGTTGCGAACTATTCCGCATTGTTCCAAATGAAGACCAAACTCGTAACTCAAATATTTTCCTCCACGACCAGATCGTACAAATTTTATTTTCTTGTTATGATGATTCTCCACTTTACTCTGAAATTCTTTGAACTTTTCAAATGTTTCAGACTTATGTTTCATCAAGTAGATATACACATATCTGCTTAAATCATCTGTGAAGGTAAGAAAATAATGATACCCTCCGCGAGAATCAACACTCATCGGACCGCATACATCAATATGTATTCTTTCCAACAAGTCTATTGCTCGCTCCATTGTTCCGGAGAATGGAGTTTTAGTCATCTTGCCCATGAGGCATGGTTTGCAAGCATCAAGGGACTCATAATCAAGTGATTCCAAAAGCCCATCAACATGGAGTTTCTTCATGCGCTTTACACCAATATGACCTAAATGGCAGTGCCACAAATAAGTTGCACTATCATTATTAAACTTATATCTTTTGGCTTCAATACTATGAACATGTGTATCACTACTATCAAGATTTAGTAAAAATAGACCACTCATCAAGGGTGCATGACCATAAAAGATATTATTCATATAAATAGAACAACCATTATTCTCTGATTTAAATGAATAACCATCTCGCATCAAACAAGATCCAAATATAATGTTCATGCTTAATGCTGGCACCAAATAACAATTATTCAGGTCTAAAACTAATCTCGAAGGTAGATGTAGAGGTAGCGTGCCGACAGCGATCACATCGACTTTGGAACCATTTCCCACGCGCATCGTCACCTCGTCCTTAGCCAATCTTCGCTTAATTCATAGCCCCTATTTAGAGTTGCAAATATTAGCAACAGAACCAGTATCAAATACCCAAGTGCTACTGCGAGCATTAGTAAGGTACACATCAATAACATGTATATCAAATATACCTTTCACTTTTCCATCCTTCTTCTCCGCCAAATACTTGGGGCAGTTCCGCTTCCAGTGACCATTCCCTTTGAAGTAGAAGCACTCAGTCTCAGGCTTAGGTCCAGACTTGGGTTTCTTCACTTGAGCAGCAACTTGCTTGCCGTTGTTTTTGAAGTTCCCCTCCCCCTTTACCCTTTTTATTGAAACTGGTGGTCTTGTGACCATCAACAATTGGTGCTCCTTCTTGATTTCTACCTACAAAGCCTTTAGCATCGTGAAGAGCTCAGGAATTGTCTTATCCATCCCTTTTATATTATAGTTCATCACGAAGCTCTTGTAGCTTGGAGGCAGTGATTGAAGAACTCTGCCAATGACACTATCAACTGGAAGATTAACTCCCAGCTGAGTCAAGTGAATGTGGTACTGTAGGATCGAAAGTATGTCTAGAGGAGGGGGGGTGATTAGACTACTTGACCAAATAAAAATCTAGCCTTTTGCCAATTTTAAGTCTTGGCAGATTTTAGCAACTTAGCATAATTCAAGTAATCAACCTACACATGCAATTCTAAGAGTATAGCAGCGGAATGCAAAACAATTGAATATGAAGGTAAAGGGAGGAGTTTGGAGGGAGCAAACGCAATGTAGACACGGAGATTTTTGGCGTGGTTCCGATAGGTGGTGCTATCGTACATCCACGTTGATGGATACTTCAACCCACGAAGGGTAACGGTTGTGCGAGTCCACGGTGGGCTCCACCCATGAAGGGTCCATGAAGAAACAACCTTGTCTATCCCACCATGGCCATCGCCCATGAAGGACTTGCCTCACTCAGGTAGATCTTCATGAAGTAGGCGATCTCCTTGCCCGTACAAACTCCTTGGTTCAACTCCACAATCTTGAGGGAGGCTCCGAAGTGACACCTAACCAATCTAGGATACACCACTCTCCAAAATGTAATAGATGGTGTGTTGATGATGAAATCCTTGCTCTTGTGCTTCAAATGATAGTCTCCCCAACACTCAACTCTCTCTCATAGGATAGGATTTGGTAGAAAGATGATTTGAGTGGAAAGAAACTTGGGGAAGGCTAGAGATCAAGATTTATGTGGTTGGAATGGAATATCTTGACCTCAACACAAGTGTAGGTGGTTCTCTCTCAGAAAATGTATGTTGGAAGTGTAGGCATGTTCTGATGACTCTCTCCACAAATAAAGAGTGGGTGGAGGGGTATATATAGCCTCCACACAAAATCTAACTGTTACACATAAAATCTCCAAACTCGGGTGGACTGGATTATAAAACTCGGTCAGACTGATTTAGTTCAAAATGTGAACATTAGGATTTTCGGTGGGACCGACATGTCAACTCAGTGGGACCGATTCCATTAGGGTTAGGGCATAACGTAATCTCGGTGAGACCGATTAGACAAACTCGGTGGGACCGATTACACAAACTCGGTGGGACCGATTACACAAACTCGGTGGGACCGATTTTGGTAGTAGACAAACAGAGAGTTGGTCAGGCAAACTCGGTGGGACCGATTCGCTCATCTCGGTTAGACCGAAACGTTACAAAGCGGAAACAGAGAGTTTGCATTGCAATCTCGGTGGGACCGATTGCTCATCTCGGTTGGACTGAAATGTTACAAAGGGAAACAGAGGGGTTGCAATCCCAACTCGGTGAGACCGAGATCCCTATCAGTGAGACCGAAGTGACTAGGGTTTGTGGTAGTGGCTATGTCAAGCTAACTCGGTGGCACCGGATAGAAGATTTCGGTGGGGCCGAGTTTGACTTTTGGTTTGGGACATATGTGGATATGAGAAAGTAGTTGAGGGTTTGTGGAGCATATCACTTAGCATTTTGAGCAAGTAACTCATTAAGCAACACCTCACCCCCTTCACTACAAAAAAAGACACATCCGTGACATTTTGGGCCGAACGAATTTTTTTTCTGTCATACATATGACACTTCTATGACGATAATTGTGACAAAACTCGGTATCATCATAGATGTGTTGGGCTCCTACTTCTATGACAAAAAATCATGACAGAAAATGGGCTTTTCGTCCTGGGCGGGCCGGAGACGCAGCTACATGACATTCTTTGGGCCGTCCATGATGGAAAAAACTGTGTTAGAAGCGAGGGGGAGGAAAATTTCGGGGAGTTCCTGGTTACGGTGGGAGGTCGGGGCCGAGCGATGCGCGTTTCTCTCGTACACATACGCGCGTGTGTGCGAGGCGTTGGCTCTAACTGAACCCGAGCGAGGCGTTGGGCTCTAACTGAACCTGAGCGATTGCACTGCATGCTACGCGTTACTGAACCCGAGCGATCGATCGATGGCTGTTAACTGAACCCGATCGAGCGATTCCTTGGCTACTGCTGCTAACTGAAGCCGATCGATGGGATGAACAGTGAGCGTTGCGGGGGGGGGGGGGGGTGGATGAACAGTGAGCGGTGGCGTTGCCTCTGGATGAACAGGACCCCGTCGTGTGGTGGAGGGCTGGATGAAGAGTAGATGGTGGAGGGGTGCTCGTGGAGGGGTGGATGAACAGGACCCCGTGGTGTGGAGGGCAGGATGAACAGTAGACGGTGGAGGGGTGGTTGAACAGTAGCCGGTGGAGTAGCGCGCGGTGGAGGCTGGATGAACAGGAGCCCGTGGAGGCTGGAGGAGGTCGACGGTGGATGAACAGTAGCTCGTGGAGGCTGGAGGGGGTCGACGGTGGAGATGAACAGTATCTCGTGGAGTCCCATTTTGCGGTACGCCACACCCCTCCCGATGAACAGGGCCCTCGTTTCGACCGTAGCGCTCCAACACAAGTTCGTTTCCTCCGTTTTGCGGTACGGCACACCCCTCTCGATTAACAGGACCCCTGTTTCGACCGTAGGAGGTACGTTTCCTCCGTTTTGCAGTACGCCACACCCCTCCCGATCAACAGGACCCCCGTTTCGACCGTAGGAGGTCCGTTTCCTCCGTTTTGCGGTATGCCACACCCCTCCGATAGACAGGACCCCCGTTTCGACCGTAGGAGGTCCGTTTCCTCCGTTGTGCGGTACTCCAGGCCTCGTTTCCATCGCCTCTTCCGTCCAAGCCCTCCCGATGAACACGACCACGCATTCCGTTCCGACCCATGAACACGACGACGACGCTGTTTCTCCGTTCTGACCCAGCCATGTACACGAGCCCTCGCCGTACATATGCGCGAGTAGGCGTTCGAGACCCTGCCAGTATGCACACATACGTGGCCGTATTTTCTTTCTTGCACCCTGTCCGCCTCTACTACGACACGTGCGCTCCTCTACATCCACCAATATATATGTACGTACACGTTCGCGACCAGAATGACAATGCTACGTACGCTTCGGCCAGGTGGGTCCCGACTGTCAGGCACTTCCTTGCGTGCGAAGGTGTAGCTGGTGGGTCCCAGCAGTCAGGGGGGAAACGTTTTTTTTCGCGAAATACTGTGGCCCGTCCGGTGGGTCCCTGCTGTCAGGTGGAGGAATCATTATTTTCCGCGTAATAAGGAGGCACTTCCTTGCTGCCGCTGTGGACCCAGCTGTCAGCCTCTCCACGTACAGTCCACGTCCGATGGAAGTCGTTCCTTGAGCATGTTGACCACGCCGCGCCGAGAGCACCAGGGCGATGGACGACGGCGAGGCCTAGGAAGGGGACGCCGGGGAGCCGGGGAAGATGCGACAGTGGAAGCCCCCGCACGCGCGGAGAGGAGTACGAGGGTTCACTGGTTCGGCTACGGTGTGAGGCTGCCGTCGCTGCAGGGCCTGGCCAGCGGTGGGAATAGTAGGGGACGGTGAGGCCTCCACAGCAGCACAGCCGGCCACGGGAGGCAGGAGCATGCGGCACGACCGGCGCTACTTTGGGTGGCTGGAGCAAGAAGACCAGAGGTTGAAGAAGCACTACGGCCGTTGGATGGACATCGTACGGTCAATGGAGCTAGAATCGTTCATATTGACTAAGTTGACAAAGCCCTTCGTCCCTGTCAACTTAGTAGGCCCACAAGTCAGCCTCCCACCAAGGTGGGTCCCAGCTAGCCGGGGGAGTATTCGTTTTTTTGTGCGTAATAAGGAGGCACTTCTGGTGGGTCCGAGCTGATAGCGGGGGGAACGTTTTTTTCGCGAAATACGGTGGCCCGTCCGATGGGTCCCAGCAGTCAGGGGGAAACGATTTTTTTCGCAAAATATTGGTGGCCCGTTTGGTGGGTCCCTGTTGTCAGGTGGAGGAATAATTATTTTGCATGTAATAAGGAGGCACTTCCTTGCTGCGGCCGTGGACCCAGCTGTCAGCCTCTCCACGTACAGTCCACGTCCGATGGAAGCCGTTCCTTGACCACGTTGACCACGCCGCGCCGAGCGCACCAGGGCAGTGGACGACGGCGAGGCCTAGAAAGGGGACGAAGTGGAGCCGGGGAAGACGCGGCAGTGGATGCCCATGCGTAGAGGAGTACGAGGGCACTGGTTCGCTGCGGTGTGAGGCTGCCGTCGCCGCAGAGTAACAGGGGGTGTGGGTGAGTAGAGGGATGGCCTGGCCAGCGGTGGGAGTAGTAGGGGGCAGTGAGGCCTCCGCCGCATCGCAGCCGGCCACGGGAGGCAGGAGCATGAGGCACGACCAGCGCTAGTTTGGGCGGCTGGAGCAAGAAGACCAGAGGTTGAAGAAGCACTACGGCCGTTGGATGGACATCGTACGGTCACTGGAGCTAGAATCGTGCATTATTGACTAAGTTGACAAAGCCCTCCGTCCCCGTCAACTTAGTAGGCCGACAAGTCAGCCTGCCACTATACTGGGTCCCAGCTAACAGGGGGAGTATTCATTTTTTTGTGCGTAATAAGGAGGCACTTCCTTGCGTGCGAAGATATAGCTGGTGGGTCCGAGCTGTCAGCGGCAGTAACGTTTTTTTCGCGAAATACAGAGGCCCTTTCGGTGGGTCCCTGATGTCAGTTGGAGGAATCATTATTTTGCGCGTAATAAGGAGGCATTTCCTTGCGTGCAGCCGTGGAACCAGCTGTCGGCCTCTCCACGTACAGTCCACTTCAGATGCATGTCGGTCGTTGACCATGTTCACCAGGCTGCGCCGAGAGCACCAGGGCGGTGGACGACGACGAGGCCTAGGAAGGGAACGACACGGAGGCAGGGAGGACTCGGCAGTTGTTTCCCATGCGGAGGGGAGTATGACTATACGAGGGTTTACTGGTTTGTCTGCCGTCGCCGGAGAATAACAGCAGGTGGGTGAGTAGAGGGATGGCTAGGCCAGCGATGGGAGTACGGTGGGGCGGTGAGGCCTACGCGGCAGCAGAGCCGGCCGCGGGGAGGTGGGAGCAGGCAGTCCCGCCGGCGCCTGTTTGAGCGGCTGGAGCAGGAAGAACAGAGATTGAAGAAGCACGACGGCCGTTGGATGGGCATCCAACAGTCACTGCTTGTGCGTCAACCTTTTTTTAGGAAAGCCTCAAATCTGTGGAAAACAGCATACAGCCCATCTGCCATTATTTCTAATAATTTTCAGCCCATTTGCTAATTCTTAAGGTTTTTTTGGAGCCCATATTCTTTTTGTTCGCATTACAGCCCAAATTGTGGCCATGGTTAAAAAATTATACGAAATTTTGCATATTTCGGTGCGGTCCGAACTGTTTTTAATCCTGAAATTTCGACTCACATTCAAACTGATTTTAAAAATAAATGTATATCAATATAAAATCCAACAAATTCTCCACGCATAAAAATTAATGTAATTTAAAATCTTGAAATGAAAAAAAAAAGATATTTGAAACTAATTGCCGGTTTGATGTGTTTTAAAAATGTACAGCCCATTTCTCATTACTGATGGGCCATTTTCTCGGCCAGCCGAATGAAAGCTCTCCTCGTCTTGAAAGATTTGCAGCCCAACAGGCCTGACAAAGCGACTTACTTGGCAAATCACAAAAAAACTGGGCTGTGGCCGTGGACCCAGCTGTCAGCCTCTCCACGTACAGTACTCTTCCGATGGAAGTCGTTCCTTGACCACGCCGCACAGAGAGCACCACGGCGGTGGACGACGGCGAGGCCTAGGAAGGGGACGACGCGGAGCCGGGGAAGACACGGCAGTGGAAGCCCGCGCGGAGAGGAGTACGAGGGTTCACTGGTTCGGCTGCGGTGTGAGGCTGCCGTCGCCGCAGGGCCTGGCCAGCGGTGGGAATAGTAGGGGGCGGTGAGGCCTCCGCGGCAGCACAGCCGTCCATGGGAGGTAGGAGCATGCGGCATGACCGGCGCTTCTTTGGGCGGCTGGAGCAAGAAGACCAGAGGTTGAAGAAGCACTACGCCCGTTGGATGGACATCGTACGGTCACTGGAGCTAGAATCGTTCATATTGACTAAGTTGACAAAGCCCTCCGTCCCCGTCAACTTTGTTGGCCCACAAGTCATCCTCCCACTATGGTGGGTCCCAGCTAGCAGGGGGTATTCATTTTTTTGTGCGTAATAAGGAGGCACTTCCTTGCGTGTGAAGATATAGCTGGTGGGTCCGACATGTCAGCGGGGGGAACATTTTTTTTGCGAAATACAGAGGCCCTTCCGGTGGGTCCCAGCTGTCAGGTCCTCGCAAAAAAGGGAAACAAAATCAAAGACTTGGGAAGGCGTACAGAACAAGCTAGTGTACCAGTAAAGAGACGTTGCCGAGTTTTAGAAAAAAGAAAGACGTGCTCCTGTAGCTAGTTCGAATCCAAACCTAGACTATGACTATATATGGTGCTATGCTACTCTGCAAGTAATGAAACTGACATATCCAACATTCGCTTCTCCTCTTCTCTACTTACTCTGCCTAGCATCAGAAGCTCTGGCCGCAGCAACCATGTCCGCTGGCTGCTCGTCCACCTGCTCTTCAGCAGGCAACAACCAGATATGCGCCAAGTCGCAACCCGTACCATCGCCTGTGGGTCTCATCACACCCTCGCCGGCACGCGCACCGCAGCCGATTGCTCATCGCAACCCGCTGCCGTTGGTGTGGTGCCACTGCTGCAAATCACGCAGAGTCATCCGTCGCGTCTCAACCACAATCCGCAACCCTGGCCGAGTCTTCTACAAATGCCCGAATCATGGGGTAATAATATGTTTAAGTGTTGTTCTGCTGCTTTCAGTTGCTGATTTTTTAATAGTTTGGTTGATGATCTACCAATTTGATTCATGCAGAAAAGGGAAGATTCGTGTGATTTGTATTTCTGGGAAGTTGCTGATGTGGGGGAATGCAACTACGCTGATTATTTGGTTAGCCGAGGAATCCCAATACCAGCAGGTTGGGGTGTTGGACAAGTAACTGAAGGAACGGCAGAAGAGGAAGATGCAGAGCAGAAGGTTAAAGATGCAGTTCCTCTGATCATGGCCAAGCAACAGCTGCTGAACGGCCTTGACAGCAATGAGGAGATGAAAGAGCTTGTGAAGATAATGGGCAAAATCGATGTGCTCTGTAGGATGATTGTCTCTTTATTTGCAGTGTATGTAGCACTCGTGATGTATTCAGTGGCTACGACATGAGCACTTTGCTGAAACTAGTAATGAATGAAACCTGTGTAGCAGGCTGGGCGTAGTGTTTTGAACATCTAATGATTTCTATTAACGGAAATCAGGGGGTATCCCCTTTTGCTCATATAAATAAATAAATAGCAGAGGCCCTGTCGGGTCAGCTTTGTTCTCATTCGAAGACGTCGAGCAAATTGCAGTCCAACAGCAAACTATGTCATCAAATTCAAGTTTCACAGCCAAATATGAGTACAACTAAACAACAATGTCATCATGTTTTAGTTGTCATACAATCACCAAACACAAATCAGCATACATAACAAGTGATGTTCTCACAGCAAAATACTAAACAACATGTTCATCAGGTTTCAGTTGTCATAGCAAACACAATTTCACATAGTAGATAAAAAACGTCTTCTGACAGGCAAATACGACAAAAGCAATGTAATCATCATCCGCAGCAGCAGCGTCAACATCTTCGCCATGTGTATCAGTCTGAATCGTAATTCCCCATGGTGTCATCTTCTTCTTCGTCCTCAACGTCCTCGAACGTTGGCTTCTTCTTGATCAACTCTTGTATGTCCACAGCACGACAGGCAATCTTTTCGCCGGCGTCATTGACGTGATGGTTCTCAAAGATATTAGGAACATCTGTGTTATCTTGTACATCAGGAGCAGTGTAAGCATCATCTTGTTGTGCAACTTCATTAAACGAATTCCTCTGCTCAAACCTTTGCAATACTCTCCAGTCATCGCTACGTGCAAATGTGTCTTCCAAGAAAAATATCTGTGTTGCTTGATTTGCCAAAATAAAAGGCTCGTTGGTCTGGTACGCCGCCTTGACATTGATGGATTTGAAATAATCATCAGCTCTGGGTTTTGCGATCCTGGAAAACAGGTTATACCAACGACAGCACAACAGAACCACACACCGATGATCCTCGAAACTGGAGATATACTGCAACTGAACAATGTCTGTTATGTTAGCATACATTTCAGTTGTCTCTTTGTCATACGTATCCGTGCTCATGATGGCACTGTTTTGTGTCTTCCTGCCTTCGTCTCGTGCAAGGGTGTTGTAGCGCACATCTCCAACAACGCAAGATTCATAATGTCTTACCCGAGTATCAGGACCCATTGCTAGTGAGTAAAGGGCATCATCAACTGCCTGCCCATCCTCCCGCATCTTCTTAACCTATGGTTAGAAAATAGACAAGCTGATCATCTTATGTACTCAATATATTAAAAAAACTGACAGTGCACTTCAAAAGCTTACATGGTTCTTGAACCATTTCGCAAATCCTGCCATAACCAGTTTGTCAATGTTTCTTGGATTTTGCGGCAGTAACTCCTCTTTGTAGATGCTGCACAACATAGTGATCGCGTCAAACATCTAAATATATAAGAATGTGCTGCAAGTTTGGTAGATTACGATGTATAAGCTGCAGTACTGCACTTACTTGATATAAGGTAGTATCTCAGGACAGTTATTCAACACATACCAAACCATTTTGTCCAAATCTTTAGGTTTGTCCTCTTGTCGACTCTTCCCTGTAACTCGAACAGAATAATCGAAAACATTGAGCCCGGGATTGTCTTCACCCACCTCTTTGCTAAGCTGATCAGCTGTTTCAATGTATTTTGAGCAGAATGTCAACGCTTCTGTAGCAATGTAGGCCTCTGCAATGGAACCCTCGGGTCTAGCTCTGTTCCTAACATAGCCCTTGAAAGTGCCTAGCCGCCTTTCAATAGGGTACATCCAGCCATACTGTACTGGACCTCTAAGTAGTGCCTCATCAGGTAGATGAACAGCCAAATGCACCATCACATCAAAGAAGGCTGGAGGATATATCTTCTCAAGGTCGCATAGGATAGTTGGTATCTTGTCTCTAAGACGCTCCAAAGCATCTATCCTGATATTCCTACTGCAGAGTTCCCTGAAGAATTGTCCCAACTCTGCAACTGCTCTGTATAAGTCAGGGCGGCCCAATCCTCTAAGGATAACAGGTAAAACCCTTTGAAGTAGGACGTGGCAGTCATGAGTTTTCAACCCTTGTACCTTGTTTCCATCTGCACTGACTCTCCTTTCAGGGTTGGAAGCAAATCCATGTGGGAATCTCACACGTGACAGGACCTCGCAGAATTCTTTTCTTTTTACCTTGTCCAAGACGTACACAGCTGGTGCCATATCCCGTGGTTTACCTTCATCTTGCACCTGCAAATCCTGTCTGATACCCAGGTGTGTCAAATCAATCCTAGATTTTAAGGTATCTTTCGTCTTGCCTTCAATATTAAGAAGTGTGCCGATAATGCTGTCACATATATTTTTCTCGATGTGCATCACATCAAGATTATGCCGCAGATCCAAATCTTTCCAATACTCCAAGTCCCACAAAGTGGACCTGCGGGTAAACAATAATCTCTCTTCTGCCCTGCCACGCTTCCTTTTCCCGCTACCATTATCAGGATGGTTTCCTGGTGTAATATGCCTGACCTTCTCTAATTCCACTTGCAACTCATCGGCGGTGAGCCTCTTTGGCGCATCACGGTTTTCATGCTTTGCATTGAACACATGTCTTCGGTATTTTCTAGGAAGCGGCTTGTCCTTGGCAAGGAAACGGCGGTGTCCAATGTAACAGATCTTGCTAAGTATTGCGTATGACAGCGGATTCCTGTCACAGCGAACACATGCATTGTAACCATGTGTCGTTCGCCCTGACATAGTGCCCAAAGCCGGATAATCATGGATGCACCAAATTATAACAGCACGCAGAAAGAAATCAGCTGGTGGGCTGCTATATAGGTCTCGAGTGAGAACACCCTTCCATAGCTGTTGAAGTTCCTCCACAAGAGGCTCCATGAACAAATCAAAATCCTTTCCAGGACTTTTTGGACCTGGGATGAGCAAGGCCATCATGTAGTTTGATTCTTTGGTGCAGACATTTGGAGGCATGTTGTAAGGGATAACAAGCACTGGCCACATGCTATATGTGGCGCTCTGGTGGCCAAATGGGTTAAATCCATCTGAAGCTAAGCCAAGTCTAATGTTTCTCGGGTCAGCAGCAAACTCTTTGTGTTTATCATTGAAGCTTTTCCACTCACTACCATGAGATGGATGGCTCATTACATTCTGATCTCTGTACTCCTGGTTCCTAGAATGCCACAGTACATCCTCTCTTGTTTCAGCATCATGAAACAACCTCTGCAATCTTGGTGTAATTGGAAAATGTCTCAGAACATTATGAGGAATCCTCTTCACAGCATCGCCATCTTTCCATCTTGATGATTTGCATTTCGGGCATTCACTTAAGTTGGCATAATCCTTCCGGAACAGAACACAATTATTCTTACAAACATGGATCATATCATATCCAATTCCAACTGCACGAAGGAAATTCTTCATTTTACTGTAGGTGTGTGGCAGCTCAGACGCATCTGGGAAAGATTCGCGGAAAGCAGCCAACATCGCATCGAATGATTTGTTGGTCATCCGCTCAGATGTCTTCACCTGAAGAAAGGTGACCATAGCTGAGAATACTGACAGCTTATTTCCTGGGGTGACAGCAACGTTGCATTGTTCCAACATGCGGGCCCACCGTTTTTCTTCTGCAGGTGAAAGTTCACGGAATGCACGAGCATTTCGTAGCATTGTTTCAATGTTGGTCAAACTCACTGGCTCCGCCACCACCACCTCCTCCTCCTCTTCCACCTGAGCATCAGGCAGATCAAGATGGTGATCTGCTGCTTCCACGTAGTCAATAACATTGACGTTCACAGCTTCACCATGATGAACCCACCTAGTATATGTGACCGACATCCCATACAAGTGTAGATGATTTTGCACAGTTGACTGGGGTCTTGTAACTGAATTCATACAACTGCTACACGGGCAGAGCACATCTGATTTCGGACCACCGTACTCAGCTCTGATAAAGTTCATGAAGTTTTCAACCCCCTCGACATATGCAGCGGAGAATCTTCGAGCAGAAGTTATCCAAGTCCTGTCCATCTGTTAGACATACAAATTAGTTCTTCTACTAGATATTACAGGAAAAACATATATGCTTTTTTATGAAGTCCAGAAAAAAATACCTAGGTCGATGTCTAAAGCTATGGCAAGATATTTGGACGAGCAGATCTAAGTAACGAAATATATGTAAAGCTAATTCAGCAAACAGATTTGAGTGCCAAATTATGGCAGGCTGTTTCAGCAGTCAATGAGGCCGAGCACACAGCCATCGAACTATCGAAGGCCATCGCAGCAACAAAGATCGAGTATAAAACGGTGTAGAGCTATTTCACCTAACAGATTGGCTACTAGACCATGGCAATCTACGTCACAATAAATATATGGCAGGATATTTTAGCAACTAATCGGCCTTGGCATGCCATCTCAGCTAAGCAGATTGAGTGCAGAACAGGGCAAGGAAGCTTCTTAAGCAAAGCATATTGACAGTAAACTACTTCGGCAAACAGTGAGATTAACAGCGTCTATCAGCTAACATTCAGCGCTACACCGACATGAACGGGGCCTCAGTCTAGAATGCGCGTACCGTGGGAGAAGCTGACCGGCGTGCGTCTCCACACGAACGTCTCCAGCGGTGGCGGCGCTGACCGCCGTGCGCCTCCACAAGAACGTAGCCAGAGGTGGCGGCGCGGCTAGGGGACGGCAGTCTACGAGAGCGTCCTGTGGGAGCGAGAGGATCGCCGAACCGCGGCATCGATGTATCAGCGCGGCGGGGAGGGCGGCTTTGGTGGAGCGAATGGAGTGGAGGGGGACAGGGGGGAGGGGGGTTTGGGGAATATTATTGGCTAGTTGGCTGAAGGGCGGTTGAATCGGATTTGGGGGGAATTTTTGGGTGTGAGGTGGGAGGACTTCCGCGCGGTGGGCAGGGGGAGTTTGGCGCCTAGTCGGTTTCTCCAAGTGCAGTCCCACGTGTCAGTGAAGAGGCAAGCCGAAGCGTGTTCCATTTGTGTGAGCCGTGTGCAGGACCGAACGTGTGTGGGGTGCAATGCGACCGCGACAGGAGTGATGTGAGTGTACCGCATTTTTTCCTTTTAAACTAGGTGCTGGGCCCCCACAAAAAAAATCTGTTGCTTCGCGCGATCCATCGATACTACTACTAGTAATCCGGTAATCCCGACTAAAACGGCGCGGTCGAGTCTTCTCCCGCGCGATATGCTGGGAGGTTGGCTTAGTTGGGTTTTTTAGGACGAGTAATGCTACACCTACGTAATCCCAGTTACGTAATTAACGTAATGTGAAACGTGTGAGGTGTTGATTGTAGATTGGGGGGAGGGAGGGGCCCACCACCATGAAAATTAGGGGAGGAGAGAGAGGCAATTTACGTTAACCCTTTCGTAGGTTCCCATAGATGTAGAAAAATGTGTCCGATCCTGCAATATAGGCCGTCCGATCTATATCTAACGGATAGGAAGGAAACTATGACAATTTACCCGCACTCCTCTCCACATTTGCAGATAAGGCTTTCCCTTGTTCATCCTTTTCTCCCACAAGATCTTGATCTTCCGTGCAACGCACGGGCATCTTGCTAGTACTCCTACAATATGTATATTATTGTGAAAGTTCATATACACCGGCCGAGATTAATGCAAACACGGCAGATTTTCATTACATTTTGAACTTTTATAGGACAAAAAAAATAAAAGAAACCCGACCCTAAACCTATTCTACGGCGGCGACCGACGTCCTCCATCTGTGATCTCCATGTACAGGGGCGGGGTTCAAGACCCGTGAAGTGAAGGTGCGGTCTCCGGCGAGGAAAAGTAGAACACGGGAGACGGACCGGCCAGTTGGCACACCATGCCCTGCCGCCTCCCATGCCCTACTCATCCTCAGAGGAGTCCTTGACCTCAGTGGTGCCAGACGTTGGACGGCGGCAAGTAGGACGCGTGGCTGACGGTGCTCCCGTCGTCGGCCACCAGCGTGGCCACCGCTTGTGCGGCGACTTCAGCGAGGGCGGCGACCTCGAGCTCCATCCCCGAAGACACGCTCTCCCGTAGAGCGTTCGCGCTTGCGGTCATGGCGGATGTGGTTCCAGGTAGGAGGACGATGCGCTATGGTGTGGAGGTTAGCTGGGCGTTGCCACTTTAAGTAGCGCATTCCGGTGAGGCCAAGCGTCCGGGTGCGTCATTAAGTCGCCGGAGTTGTTCCTCGGGCACCAAGCCTCTTAATGACCACATACGAACGGACGGCATGAATGCGGGCAGCTGGCGCCGGCTGGGAATGCACCGCGCGACGGCGCGAGGGACGAGGGTTTTGGTGTGCCAGGGTAGTCAGCTGCGGTCGTGGCAACTTTGGAGATGCCCTTTGCTCACATGCGATCCCCGCAAGTCATTGAAAAAGCAAGATGACCCGGCATGGTCTCAGGTCCAGAGGATGCAGTTGGCCGCGCTACACCACTCCGCGGACGCGTCACGGCGCCCCGTGCATCCTCGACGAGCCTGGTGTTGGGGTGTGTTTGGATTGTGGCCAAAGTGCACCTTGCCAAAATTTTGGTCATGACCAAAAGATTGGTCTTTTTTGGATGGTTGCCATTTTTTTGGCATGCCAATGAACTCTAGCCAACTCTAGTTCATTTTTCTTGCCAATGTTGGCCAAATCATGGGCAACCAATACCTCAACCAAAATTTTGGCCATGACCCAAAGATTGGTCTTTGTTTGGATGGTTGCCATTTCTTTGGCATGCCAATGAACTCTAGCCAACTCAAGTTCATTTTTCTTGCCAATGTCGGCCAAATCATGGGCAACCAATACCTCAACCAAAATTTTGGCTACCCAATGCTTTGATGGGGAAACCTTGGGCACAAGCCAAACATACCGTTGGTCGTGCCACAACACTAACGTCACCCTCGACAAACTGAAACCGACCGTGTCTAGCGATGATATGAGTGTGTCGCTCACCGCGGTCGCCGTGTCCAGAGGCGGTGCTGGATCTGCGCCCCATTGTTGGCCCCAACGACCCACATGAACGGTTGTCGGTGGCGAGGAGGTCGTGGGCCAGCTCCTCCATTGGACTAGTCTGCGCTATGTCGTCCCGACGGGTGTGCCCCACATGTCTGTTTCCCTGTTTTCCCGGCCAAATTCGAGCGTCAGTGCTTCGCGTTGCACATTAGGCCTTTCACTATGTAGGCCAAGCGAGACAACTTATTGTTTATTTGAGCCGTTCAAGTACAATCATGTGGCGTTTGCTTATTTCTCATTCCTCTCCAACCCTCTTCTCCATCGATCATGTCGCCCTCCAGTCGAGTCCATCCTCCCGCATGCCTCATTTGAACATTCCGCCGAGTATCATTCGCATGTACCCACCCTAGTCCTCTTTCAATAGATCTCCGGACCCCGAGATGAAATCGAGAGGGAACGAGTGGGGGCACGTGATACCTAAGGCGGATTCAAAATTTTGAACCGGTGATCATAGCATCCGCAAATCATATATAAATGGTATTCAATGTTCGTTTAGTTTTTGAACGTACAATATACTCCCTCCTATCCTGTCTACTCCCTCCTTCCATCTATATTGGGCCTAATGCATTTTTCAAGACCGCCTTTGACTATTGACAAGATTAATAGTACATGACATGTATAATGCGAAAATTATATCATTGGAAGCTCCTTTCACATACAAATTTGATGGTATGCTTTATTTAAGTTGCATGTCATATATTATTGCTCTACCTTTTGGTCAAAGTTAGCCTCGAAAACGCATTAGGCCCTATACAAATGGAAGGAGGGAGTAGTTTACATATAAGTTTTATGTGTAGTCAAAGTATATCTACTTTGATAAAATTGGTATCAACATTCAACAACGCCCAATCAATATTGTTAGATTCGTACGTACTCCTAGATTTGTACTCGAGATGGTTTCCAATTTGACTATTGACAAGAATAATAGTACATGAGATGTATAATGTGAAAATTATATCATTGGAAACTCCTTTCACATACGAATTTGACTGTATGCTTTGTGTAAGTTGCATGTCATATATTATTACTCTAACATTTGGTCAAAGTTAGCCTTGAAAAACGCATTAGACCCTGTATGCTTTGTGTAAGTTGCATGTCATATATTATTACTATAACATTTGTGTAAGTTGCATGTCATATATTATTACTCTAACATTTGGTCAAAGTAGTATAGTGGAAGTGGATCCTCTGACGTAGGTATCCCTGCCTTACCCTCCCTTTCGGTCACTTACTGGCGGACCCCATGCTTGCTAGGCCCCGCATGTCAGTTACTCAATGGGTTCGGCCACGTTAGGGGATTCTCATCCATAGTAATACTCCCTCTGTTTTTATTTACTCCGCATAAAGCAGAGGGAGTGGTGGTATAATAAATGACGTGGGCAGGGGAGGGGGAGGGACGTCGGTTTGCTCTCAACTGCGGTCCCACAAGCGAGCGAAAACGCAAGACGAAGCACGTTTCATTCAGTGGGCAACGTGGAGGGTCCAGCGTGTCGGGCTGCAACGCGAATGCGACAAGAGCGATGTACAGTCAAAACCGATTGACCGGTCGTCACCGGAACCACTATTCACACCAGAACCTTCGCTGCTCGGCCTACGCCAGCCACTGCCCTAAAACCACACCAAATCTCCAGCCCATTCCCCCACCTTTCGATCCCCTAGCCCGCATCAACCGTCCCCTAGTTTGCCGGAAAGCCATTGGTGCGCCGCAAGATCACTTACTACAAGATGCTGACGCCGGAGCACCGCGTAGAAATCGCGGTGGCGGTCGGCACCACAGACCTCCGTTCCCAAGCTCGCTTTGCGGCGGGCCAATCCCCGAGTTCTCTGGAGCCAAGCTACGAGGAGGAGGAAGCCGATCCAATGTTCATGGCGGAGGTCGCGGCACAGAAGGCCCCCGATGGGTATGAGACGATGGACGTCGACTTCGTGCCGGCGTCCGAGTCCCGCATGGTGCAGGCGGACCAGCGGTTCAACATGGCGATACTAAAGGAGGACCGGGAGGCAGAGGCTCAACTCGACGCGGAGCACGCGCATGCCGCTGCCATCGAGGCTCTCCTGCAGGCGGAACCGGATGTCGTGGATGTGAACCGGGCGGCGGAGGCTCAACTTGAGGCAGAGCGCGCGGATGCCGCTGCCATCAAGGCCCTCCTGCAGGCGGAACCGGACGTCCTGGACTTGAACCGGGCGGCAGAGGCTCGACTCGACGCAGAGCGCGCGGATGCCGCTCTCATCAACGCCCTCCTGCAGGCGGAACCGGACATCCTGGACTTGAACGGGCGGCGGAGGCTCGACTCGACGCAGAGCGCGTGGATGCCGCTGCCATCGAGGCCCTCCTACAGGCGGAACTGGACATCCTCAACTTGAACCGGGCTGTGCTGTCGTCCGTGCAGAGCGCCCGCATGCTCGGCTTGAACGAGTAGCTGGAGGCCGAGGACAACCACGCTGCGGAGACACACGTCGGCAGCGACGACTGGTTCGCGCCGGCAGCCAAAGACGACGAGGCCGTCTCTTTCCGCGAGCAGTGATATTTTTTCTTTATGTTGTTGTTTCCATGGATCTTTTGCTGTGTAAAAACATATATTTGTTATGCAAGTCGCCTGACTTTGGTCAGTCTACCATTTTAGGCGGTTGGATGAATATCCTACGTCTCCTAACCCTTCTTTCCTTCTTCCTCACCTCTTCTTCTTACCCGACAGACCACCGCACGGGCCGTATGAATACTCCCCAACATGCGGTTGGCTAAACATACTCTAGGAACGAAAATTATGTGTCAGCGATAGGATGGCTGAGTTTGGTGTGTTCACATGCGACAACACGTGTCAGTGAGGGTGCGTTCCCTTGGTTGGGTTTGCGGCGTGCAGGAGCGACTGTGTGAGGGTGCGGTGCGACCGCGGCGTGCAGGAGCGACCGTGTGAGGGTGCGGTGCGACCGCGATAGCCGTGCGCAAGTGTACCTCCTTCTCATTTTGAAAACTTTAGGCAAGCTTGGCAAAAATGTGTGGCGAAGTTTGACAATGCAAGGCCTAGACCCAAACAGGATAAGTACGTACTCCCTCCGTTTCTTTTTAGTACGTACTAGGAGTACTAGTGTTAAAAAAGAAAGGTTGGGTTTTCCTTCGCGGGATTTAATCGATACAAATCCTCGTTCCACATGTCAATTAATGCGTATTTTCTTATCCAAAGACCAAAGAGCTAACCATCTCACTCCTCATCGCTTGATTAATGCAGCGCCATGCAAACCAACCTTCTCACTTCCGCATGCATCCAGGGGATATTAATGTCCTTGGTTGCTAACCCCATCAATTTTGCCTTGATTAGTGTTAGTGGCCCTTTCCAAATTGTAATTTTGATATACTGGCCTTGTGTACAAAAAAATGGAGGTAGTAACTATATTTGACTTCCTTCCCCATTGCGGTGACGTCGATGATATTGTTTTTTGTGGTGGTTTGGCGAAGTGCGTTCGACGGAGAACACCATTTGCATCCAGCAAGTCCTTTACTAGTACCACTAGGAGTAACTAATGCGGTGAGATGGCTTCTCGAAGAAGACGATGGAGAAGCGGAGTCAGCGAAGAGTGAAATGATGGTTGCTCCGTCCGTGCTTTTGTGATTTGATGCCTCACTGCTTTGTGATTTGTGATAGAAGGGACAGGGGAGTAGACTCTGTGCTCTATACTGTAGTACTACATGCGTCCAAGCATGGGAGAAAGAGGAGAGACGTTGCATTTTTCAATTCCTTCAATCAATCAATCACGGAGCTTCTGTTCCATCTTTTTCGCTTTGGCAACACCGTCCACAATGGTTCCCACGATGCCAAAAGCTATTTTCACATTTGGCTACACATTGTGGATGCCCTTAACCGTACCACTTGGTTTTGCTCCTGTGTGCTATCTATACAAATCTCAATTATATTGATCTAAAAAATTATAGAATCGAGATTAGTAAAAAGGAGGTGATTTTGCCGCGCGGATGGCGGGGCAGGTTTCTTATTTGAGCAATGCTACATCCACGTAATGGTTTACGTAAAGTTACGAACTGATGTGATGTGGGACTATTTGATTGGATTAAAGGAGAGGATTAGGCCCACCCCAACTGAAAATCAGGGGGGCATATATAGATTAGATGGAAAGTATACGTAGCAGCTACGTAGCCCATTTGTAAGTATAGGATTGGGCTTCTTATTTTCGGAGGACGTTGTCCTGGCGGTTTGCTAACATGCGGTCCCACGTGTTAGTGCTTTACCAAGCCGATCCGCGTCCCACATGAGGCAGAACAACTGCAGAAGCAACACGTGGTTAAGTTGAAGAAGATGAGGGAGAAGCGGATTCAGCAACGAGTGAAATGATGGTTGCTTCGTCCCTCCAACTTAACTGCGGGAAAGGTGCAGCTTTGTGATTTGACGCCTCATTGCTCATTACTACATCGGTGCCATGACTGGGGTGCTTCACCCCGGCTGCTCTGCACTGTATTCCGGTATGGCACGTGGACCCGGTAGCTTGATGTCCCACATGTCGGCGGAAGGGACTAGAAGATTTATGAAAGCGAGCGCTCCACTCTTACGACGGAGGAGTAGACGACACGACGGCCCAGTGAACTATCACATGTACTGTATAGTACTAGTATAGTTTTGCTGTTTCGCACGATCCATCGATACAAACCCGATTAAACAAGAAAGGGCGGGATTTTTCCCGCGCGGTAGATGATACTGGCAATACATTTCAAAGGCAATTTTAATGTATGTAAACTGAATAATTATAAGTAACAATATGATATCTACTAAAACTAAAAACACATATGATTTATTGTGTTAGTGTGTAGTAGTAGTGCTGTATTGCATAGTTGTTAGATGTAACATGAGAGAACGTGTAGAGATGTAGTTTTGGAGGGCCTACAGAGAGAAAAGCGTAATACGGTCACCGAACTTCAGAATAAGCTGATTACGATCACTATATACATTTTGCGGTGATTATATGGTCACTTGCTCACAGCTCAGCATTGGATTACACTCTGTTGACCGACCAAATAGTCTGCGTGGCGCCATGTTGACTAGTTAAATTTACCACGTTCGTTGTGGGTCCCACCTGTCAGTTCGCATAGGCAAAAGGTCAGATAAACACAAATTTACGCAGGCGCGACAAGGCTCCAACCCGTGCGCGGGAATCACCTGGTTGTGTATGTGTCTGTCAGGGCCTGATGTGTGCGCATGCACGTGTAGGTTGAGCACTTGAGCGTGAGAGTGTGTGTTGGTCATGTGGTGTACTGGTGTGTGCATGCATGCGTGCGTGTGTGCGTGTGAGTGTTGCGTGCGTGTGTGTGAGTGTTGCGTGCGTGCGTGGCTATGTGTGTACGTGTGAGTGTTGCGTGCGTGCGTGGGTGCATGTGTTTGTGTGAGTGTTGCATGGATGCCATTCGTGTGCATGCGTGCGTGTGTGTATAATCACCACAACAGCTCCTGTGTGTTAAAACAGATGGCTCAGCATACCAATACAAGGCCACCTTGTCCGCTGTGCCCGCGGTCATGACTTCGAACCACCGTCCAAATATTTTTTTGTCGTTTGTTTTCATTCTTACTAGCAAGATGCCCGTGCGTTGCACGTAACATGAAGATGCATTTGTATGACTTGTTTATCTTGTGAGAGAAAAGGATGAACGAGGGAAGGCCTTATTTGCAAATGTGGAGAGGTGTGTGGGTACCTTTTTGCAAAATTGCCATAGTTTCTTTCCTATCCGTCAGATATAAATCGAACGGCCTATATTGCAGGATGGCAGGCACACCATCATCACCAACTCTATTTTTTATAAGAGTGTATTTTATGTATTTTATAAGAGTGTAGATGTAGAGTAGATACAAGTCGACAGGTGGGCACGATGGTAGTGAGATAATGTGATGCAACACTAGAGGTGCCACGTGAAGCGTTTAACTGGTCAACTAGTCATGTCATGAGCAAATACAGAGTTGTATGGTGAGCCCGTGACTGCATAATAACCACTAAACATAAATGGTGACCGTAATGAGTGGATTCTGAAGTCCAATGTACGTATTGTGCTTTCGCTTCAAATACAATGATCGTCATTGCATATATCGCGAGAGATAGATGAAACATGCCTGAATTTTCTGGGGGCTTACTTTTAGACGACCTGAAGATAGTTTTGTATGCATATGTGAAAGGGCGTACAGGGGGGTATGCGATGGAGAGAGAGAGATGCTCTTCGTTTCTCTTTATTATGACTAACTTTGTATATAGTATAAAAATATACAAATTCACAGTGCGGAATAAATATCATTGTGGGAACCATGCAATGCAAATTAGCGTTCGTACTCCTCCATATAACTTTGTAATGTTGTATATATGTAGAAACTCTAAAATATATTTTTGGCCACACTTTATTCAAAAGGAATGTTGTATGCCAAATAAACGTGAAGAGAGGGCTTTTTAGATCAATGGGGTATGTGATGTAACATGTGTGAATGTGTAGTTGATGCATTTGGCGGGGCCTAGAGAGGTATGTGTGTGTATTACGTATTCAAGAGAGGCATGGATAGAGGGGCCGACGGGGGGGCATGGGAGAGATAGCACGAGAAATGAGAGTGGTCTAGAGAGAGAGAGACGAATATGACATCACGACAAGAGATTACATTCCGTTGATGTATATGCAAGGGGGGAGGGAATAGAGGCACCAGGAGAATTTTCTATGTGTGTGGTGTCTATGTTGGTATTTGTGGGTGTGAGAAGATAATGAGACGTGGGGGCAGAGGGTGTGTCACCGCGTGAGGTCCGGTGGGTCGAGGTGAGGCCCTTCGTTCTGTTCCGTCCTGCGCCACATTGGTTGGCCCGTGACGCATTTAGGAAGACCCATGGATGACTAGTCGTACAAGACAAAGATAGTAGAATTGTGAAGGACTCTGTGTCCACTGACAAAGCCGGCTAGGATTTGTAACCCTAGGTTCTCGGACTAAGGTAACCCCTTTATCTCTGATATTACTATTCATCCAACCTAACTTTAAGGGGCATCCTACAGAATGCTCTGCTAGAATCATACTCGTCGATTAGGAAGAGAGGTGTGAGACAATGCTTGAGAGACAGGCCTAAAGATAATGTGCGTACATGAGACACGTAGGCAGGTCCATGTATATAGAAATGGTTGATGAGGATTGTGCGTGTGTATGTTTGCGAGAGGAAGAGTGCTTGTGATAAAGGTTAGTGAAAACAGTTGTAAATGGTTACGAGAGAGAGGGAGGGTTATATCTAGAGCATGTGTGCGAGAAAGACACCTTGGGAGAGAGTGTGTGAGCATGTGTGAGAGACCACCGATGGAGAGTGAAACTACACGTAAAAGACTGCTCTACACATTGATTAAAGATATAAATTGTATCCAAATATTAGGATGGGATCATGATATTTGCAATTTGCGTAAGGAGCGGTCATTGATCCATCCGACATCCAGATTCTATCGACTTTGAGCATGTCTATGTTATTATTCGACACAATTGATCCCCATAGTTAGTATTTTGAACTCCAGACAATGCATTGCTTTAGCAATCGAATATAAATGTGATTATAGTTCATGTTGTGTGTGTAAAGCACATTATACATACGAAAGTTACACAATGGACATTATAAATACCTACTAGCTATGAACTAGCATACATTTGAATTCAACTTAAGGTGGTTTAAAAAACCGAATTCAACATGAAGTCCATTCAATTATTTGATTTTGATATCATGGCATTTGTAAACCATACCTAAATTATGGGGGCACCAATCTTTGCTCGGATTTTGTACATAATAGCATATGTAGTCGTGTACAAAATAGATTCAAATTTAGCTCCTCCATTCCAAAATAATCGTAGTTATAGGATGTTCAAGTGTCAAAATTTCAAAAAGAAGCGGATAATTTAATGAGGTTTTCAAACATACAAGATCAAATATAACGTTGTATATTTAGCTCAATCCTCATAGTTGAAGAGTACTCTAAACGTGAATGCTTGTGTTTCAAAATTTCGAACGAAGCGCCAAAAGAGCCTCTACTCGCACGAAACTGCGTGAGACCAATGTTTGGTAGTACAAGGAAATTACTTTTCTAATAACTCCGACCCGTGAAACATATCGGCCCGACGTCCAAAGGTCTAAACCGGGGTAGGTTTGTAGCTTCATCTAGACGCCACACAACCGCATCCGAAAAACATTCATACACAATGGCGCCTAAGCACACATGCGCGCGGCCAAAATCGCTCCCGCCCACTATTTGGGACACCTGGGATTACCATCCTACCCCCGACCCGCAGTAGGTCCCAAATTTAAGAGGGGGGCAAAGTTTGTACTTTCCCCAAATTTCAAACAAGCGCGTCCCATCTTCTGTTCAAAAAAGCCAAAAACAAGCGCATCCCAGACCGAAACATGGTTCCCCACACCCGTCCGATTCCCCATTCGTACTCTGTGGGCGCCAAAACTACCTCTCCACCAGCCGCGAAACCTCGGCGTCCTCCGTCCGCCACCCCATCCCACCCATCAACCGCCGCCCTCCTCCATCACGCCGGAGCCGATACCCCAACGTCGTCGTCCACCGCAACCTCAACCGCAACACCCTCCATGGTTAGTAGTTGAAGCCGAGGCCGAGCCGTCCATACCCGAGCTAGTTCAACCACGCCATCCTGCGCCTCACCGCTGCCGCTCCAACTTCGCCACCCTCCACCGCACCGGAGCTGTTCCTGCTACGCCGTCCTTCACCACCTCGGATCTTCTTCCCCTCCGCCGACATATGGCCACGGTAACACAGTCAACAATTTGGCCATGGGTTCGTCCAAGCATGCACCCTCCAGAACATCGGTTTCCCCGGTAAAAACAAGAAGATCGGCACGACATGTGGGGTGACCACACCGACAACCAAAAAAGGTACTCCTCTTCCCTTATTCGTGCAAATCTTACGTCTCTACTTGCACGGTATTCATCCCACAGAAGACACTAGTTGACCGCTTCTTCTTGATACTAGATGTTCCTAGTAACTCGCGATGCACATGGTTTCTCCTCATATACTATTTCACCTTAGCTAGAGGTCTGTCGCCCCCCTGAATTTCAATTTCTAGCCACTTGATTCCCAATTAACGGAAGCATTCCCTGGCGTAACAGGCGCTAGTACGCCTATTACGCCGAGGAAGCAGCGCCTTGGTGTTTATCATAGGGGCATGTGCAGCCTAGAGCTACTGGCGACCGATCTGGAGGTCAGCCGAGATTAAAGAGATGGCCTGGGGGCACTGCCAAGCACGGCGGTGGTGTGAGGTCGATGGGAGGGCGGGGCGGCGGAGGCAGGGGTCTGGGTTGGTGGCCGCTGGCGGTTCGAGAAAGATCGTCAACAGTGACTCGCGGGAGGTAGACGAAGGCCATCTGCCCGTTCCTTATAGATCAGATAGTTCATTAAAAAAATCGACTAACCTATTTATTTTCAGTCGACTATTATCTTAGATATGACCAGATGTGGTGGTGTGCTAGAGGAGTACCTGCATTTCCTATGCTCATATATTACAAAATCATACGAAGTAGAATCTAATTTTGTTTGCCATGCAATGTTGTAGAGCTATCATATGTCTCCTGTCATTTATTTTTCAGCCACCTGCTATCTGCTACTTTTACAGTGCACTAGTTCTGCACACACTTCACCCTTACTCTCACTGTTGTGTTTTTATGCAAGGGTATTTCAGACTCTGCTGCCATGAGAGAAGCCAAAAAGAAAAGAGATAAGTCGCTCCAGCTTGTTGTGCGGCTAGGCAAGACACGTTTCAACGCTTTAATGGGTGTAGTGTCAGCAGATGGAGACGGGGAACGTAGCTCTGGAGTTGATGACCTCGCTCGTAATGAACCACCATCCCAGGTGCTTGCTTTAACTTCGCGGTGTCATATGTGGTTGCATGTTCCATATGGTGTCTAGCTTGTATTCGAAAGGCCGAAGTCGATAAGATAAGGAAAGATATTTTTTTACATGAACCACCATCCTGTGAGCACCCGAAGACAAATAGCTAGTCAGGGCAGTGGCCGAGCCAGTGACAAGCCCAGAAAAGATAGGCATCACCTGGAAGCCAACTAAAAAGTTGTGATGGTGGCGAAGAAGCCCGCCTCCCACCAGGCTCTCAGGTCCTAGATGATCATGCTCACCACTCCAGCCGGATGTCTAGCTTGTATTGCTTCCAATTTGGTTAAATTGCATCTGCTTAGCTTACACATTATACCTTTGAATATGACATGCCTTTCTGTTTTTGGTACATACTAGTACATCTGTGTATTAACCATGTTCTTACATCAAACTAATGTTCTTGTGTATCCCTCATCAATCACTTATGACGAGGCAGGCAGGCAAGGGGACTACTCCTCATTTAAAGAATGCAGCGTCAGCCTCCCGACATGATTCTCAAGAAACAAAAATGCTACATGAAGATAGTGAATGTAGCTCTGTAGTTGATTACAGCATTTCCCCTACACTAGCATTGCAGATGCTTGCTCTAACTTGGCAGTGTGATATGTGGTTGCATGTTGCATATGGTGTCTAGATTGTAATTCTTCCAATCTGGTTAAACTGCATGTGCTAGTCTGCTTAGCTTATACATTATAACTGTTAATGTGACATGCCTTCCTGTATTTAGTACATAGTACATCTGTCTATTAAGCATGTCCTTACATAAAACTATTGTTTTTTTTGTACCCCACATCAATCAACATGACGAGACACCTTTAGTATATGCAGTGCGATATTAGTTGCATCTTTCATATGATTTATAGCATGCGCTGCTTCTAATTTGTTGAAATTCCATTTATGATGGGACACTTTTAACTTGACAGAGTCATATTGGTTGCATCTTTCATGTGGTGTCTAGCTTGCATTGCTTCTTATTTGCTGGAATGGTTTCTGCTCAGTTTACACAAACAGTTGTGAACATGCCATGCTGTCCTGTTTTTCATACATATTCCATCCTGGTATCATGTGTTTGCCTTACATCAAAGTAGTGATTGTCAGTATCATGCATGAATGAGTTCTGAAGAGACAATTTTATTGCTTTTTCTTGTCGGTTTTACTTGACAATTCAAAATCAGTAAAGCAGAAGGAAGTTAGCAAGGCAGCGGATAAAGGTGCTCCTTCCGAACGGAGGGCCTCTACAGTTTCTACTCCTCCACACCCCCAAGATGATTTCCAAGACAACACATGCATAGACACTCAACAAAGCTGTGTTTATGATGAGCACGTCTCCCCTAGTGCAACATCACCGGTGCTCCCTCTAACATGGCATTGTTATATGTGGTTGCATGTTATGTGTGATGTCTAGCTTGTATTGCTTCTAATTTTGTTGAATTCCATCTGCTTACTTTACACATTATACTTGAGTAAGACATGTGTTCCTGTTTTTAGAACATACAATATCTGTCTATCACACCATGTTCTTACATCATATTACTACTGTTGTGTAACCTGCAACAATCACTTATCATAAGACACGTTTGACTTTGGAGTGCGATATAGGTTACATCTCAGATTCTTTTCTAGCTTGTACTACTAATTTGTTGAAATGGCACTTATGACGAGACAGTTTTAACTTGGTAGAGTGATATTCGTTGCATCTTTCATATGGTGTCTAGCTTTCATTGCTTCTAATTTGTTGAAATGCCTTCTCCTTAGTTTACACATCATAAGCTGTGAATATGCAATGCTGTGAATATGCAATGGCACTAATGACGAGAGACCTCTAACATGGTAGTGTGATGTTGTTTGCATCTTGCATATGATTTATTTCTTGTACTACTTCACATTTGTTTAAACGCCATTTATGATGAGACACTGTTAACTTGGCAGAGCGATATTTGTAGCATCTTTCATATGGTGTCTACCTTCCATTGCATTGCTTCTAATTTGGTGAAATGTCTTCTTATTAGTTTACACATCATAGTTCTAGTTATCTCTTCCTTCCTGTTTTTCATACATATTACATCCTCCTATCATGTGTTTGTCTAACATCAAAGTTCAGTTCGTCTGCATCACGCATCAATTTGTTCTGAAGAACTAAATTGTTATTCATTTTTCTTGTCGGCTTGACTTAACATGGCACGGAGAAAGAGGAAGAAAAACAGAATGGCAGGGAATGAGAAGCGGATGAATCCTGCAGATTCTGCTGGTACTGATGGTGCAATAGAAGGTCAAAGTCCAGCAGAAAATTCTAAAAACACGACATCCCATGCTACACGAGTTGCAAAAAAAGACAAACATAAACAAATAGCTGCCACCAAACAAGCAGAGACAACCCTAGTTCTTGCAACACCTACCACAGTACTACCAGCTGCACGACGTACTTGTGCGTCAACTGAGCTAGCAGCACATTCCCAAGCTCCCTTGCCACCTGACACTACTTCCCAAGCACTCTTGACACAAGACGAGTTGGCAATATCAGATGAACCTTCTGAGCTTCAACAACAAGAAGGTAGTTGCTGGAGTCAAGTTACAGTTGCATGCTTCTTTATATGTAGTCTCATAGTTTGATGTACACTAACAGTTCCTATGTTTGTTGTTGGACTAGCACCTAGGCGCAAGAGGAAACAAACATCAGGGATGATGCTCGATAGGTTAACTAAATCTAGAGGAGGAAGAATGGAGATCCGTTTTGAGGCAGGTTTAAAAAGGCCACGTGATGCTACAGAGTCAGCCAAGTTAGTATCAGAGGTAGCGGTTGCTGTTAGGTGTCATGTACGTATCCTCCCAACATGGATTCAGTACAGGAATGACAAAGACGAAACCCAGTTCAACACCTTCCTCGACCATTTATCTGTAAGTATGGTTATGTATGGAAACTAGTAATATGGTCTTGCTCTGTCCAATACTTTCTAGATTGCTGATAATGAGACTCCCATAATTTTCAACAGATGAGGTTCAAGTTGGATAGCCAAGATGATGCAACAAGACAAGCTTGCACCCATGTTTTCTAGTCTGCTCTGCGATAGTATCGGTATAACTTGAGGAAAACTCACTTTGGAGGCAAGGCTAACAGTGAACTTGCCCAAACATCTCAAGTGGAAAATATATCTGATGAAGACTGGAGAGGCCTCGTTAAACACTGGACCGATCCGAAGTATCAGGTACATTATATATATTTCACCAGATCAGATGTTGAACTCCTATTTACGCATGTGCCATACAAATCTATCTTCTTGTAGGTGAACTGTTCAAAGAACAAGGCCAACCATATGAAAGTGAAATTCCAACAGACGACAGGATCTCATAGCTATATTGCACACTGCGAGGCTCTTGTAATTAGCTGCTCTTTCACTCTTTTCGCTGTACCATATTATCAGATCTATATTGACTTGTTCCAAATGCAGAGGAAAGCCCGCAAGGACCAAAAAGTACCTGAACCAAATGCTGTTGAAATCTTCAAGGACTGTCACACCAGCAAGAAGAAGGGCATGACTACACCAGTCAAAGCCGCTGTTGTAAGTCCTTAATCCTCATGCCTTTTAACTACTACTTACTCTGACTTGTGCCTTGAACTACATGGTTTGCAGCCAATGTCTATTACTCTTTTCAATTTTATACACAATTGTCTTAGCGTATCATTGCACCTTACAAGGTTTAAAAGAGAGGAGTGATGTTCCTTTCATCTTGACCCGTAATCGAGTTCCGTGCTAGACTTGCCCACACAACGTTACAATTGCCTGTTTGTCTGTTCTCAGTTGTTTTGTGATATGAATGACGTCATACTATGCTTACCATATTATAAACTTCGTCTCTTCATCCTTAGCACTCAATACAATGTGAAGAAATAGACAATACATTAGCGATGGTACATGGTCATATGTTTGGAACCTGGTTTTATTATGTACTTTGCAATAAAATACAACTAATATTTTACATGGGTTCACCAGAATAAGTTCTGTATATAGACCAAAGCTATTTTGTTTGGTTTTGCTGCCTCCTTAATATCTTCTGTTCTGGTACTACTAATGTAAAACCTCAACTTTTTAGGGAGCTATGGAAAAAATGGTGGAACCGCCACCTTCTGAAGGTGGCGAGGCAACTATAACCGCAATGTCAGCTCTTGCTGCAGTGAGTCAGTATTTGTCCACTAAAAGTGCCAAAAGCACGTTCCTGCGTCATACTGGGTTGGTTGTTAAGGCAATATTGTCCAAACTGCCTCATGATCAAGATATGCAAGCTCAAAGCAATGTTGTATCTGCGCTCCAGAGACAAGTCCATTCCCTAATAGAGACCCTTTGTGAAACAAGGAGAAACATTGCTCAATGTCGTCAAGATATGCATGGTTTTGAAACCAGACTATCAGACATTTGCTATGTTGTTCAGGAGCCTAGTGGAAATGAAGGTGAGGGTTATGGTGCTCCATCGGACAATACAACATGAAAACGTAACAGTCAGGTCAAATCAACTGAGCTTCTGAACTTCTGGTGGTGCATTTATCTACTAGACTGTTAAGTTTTATGCCAACCTTCCTTTTGTTATATAGTTGTAATTTGTTTTGGTGCGATACAAAATGTATTCTTAACGTGCAGCCACCGCCTGAAGAAAATAGCATGCCATTTTTGTATAGTGTAGGGTGTTCCCTATATTTGCACTGGTGGCGATCTTTGATGCTGAGTGGATGTAATCTGTGCAATCGCCTTAATAGCCTAGCGTTAGTTTCGGCCTTATTTATTTCCTAGTCTTCTTTTCCCTGGTTTGCTAGTGGCCGCAACTACCATGGGCCATATACGGGCCGTAGGATCCATGGGTCACCTACGGGCCGTCGATAAATGGGCCTGTAATCGGTGGGCCTCGGGCCGTGGGATAAATGTGTCTACATGGGCCATAATCAGGCGTAATTGGTATCGGCCTAGCACGGTAACAGGCCGCTAACAGGCCGTAGGACAGCAAAGGCTTAATTCTGTCACAGGCATAACGGGTCGTTAATGGGCCAGAATATAGGATGGGCTGGAAATGGGGCAACGGGTTAATAGGCCAGAAACGGGCCGACTCTTGCCATGGGCCGAGTTTGGCCCATTAGGGTAACAGGCCAGTAACGGGCCGACTCTTGCCATGGGCCGAATTTGGCCCATTAGTGGAACAGGCCTGTAATGGGCCGGAAGTAATCGAGGGCCAAAAAGGAGCCCAAGAACGTATGGGCCGTCAATAGGCCAAAAGCTAACATGGGCTGGAAACGGCCCATGTAAATCACGGGCCGTTAACGGGTATAAAGAAAATTACTGTTCATTATGGGCTAGACTCACCGTGGGCTTGTAATGGGCCAAAAGATACGAAGGCCTCATATGGGCCAAAAGACGTCGTGGGCCATACATGGGCCGAAAGTGAAATGGGCTGGTGTCGGTGTCAAAACCGGCGGATCTCGGGTAGGGGGTCCCGAACTGTGCGTCTAGGCCGGATGGTAACAGGAGGCAAGGGACACGAAGTTTTACCCAGGTTCGGGCCCTCTCGATGGAGGTAAAACCCTACGTCCTTCTTGATTAATATTGATGATATGGGTAGTACAAGAGTAGATCTACCATGAGATCGGAGAGGCTAAACCCTAAAAGCTAGCCTATGGTATGATTGTTGTTTTGTATGTTGTCCTACGGACTAAAACCCTCCAGTTTATATAGACACCGGAGAGGGTTAGGGTTACACAAAGTCGGTTACAATGGTATGAGATCTACATATCCGTATCGCCAAGCTTGCCTTCCACGCCAAGGAAAATCCCTTCTGGACACGGGACGAAGTCTTCAATCTTGTATCTTCATAGTCCAGGAGTCCGGCTGAGGGTATAGTCCGGCCATCCGGACACCCCCTAATCCAGGACTCCCTCAGTAGCCCCTGAACTAGGCTTCAATGACGACGAGTCCGGCGCGCAGATTGTCTTCGGCATTGCAAGGCGGGTTCCTCCTCCAAGTACTTTATAGAAGATTTTGAACACAAAGATAGTGTCCGACTCTGCAAAATAAGCTTCCACATATTGCCATAGAGAGAATAATATTTACACAAATCTAATCTGCTAACGTACTCCATAGTGTAACACACCACGGCCAAGCCTTTATCCAAGTCGTTTCATTATCCCACCTCAACGCGTCATGCGAGGCGGTTTCCTTGGCACGTCTTGTGAAAGCAGAGATCATGTCCCCTTATTCCGGGATTCTCATCAATATGGGCGTGGGTAACCCAACCGCTTCTAGGACTCCTAGATTATAGGCAAGTCCAAACGGACACGGAGAGGACGCTTGATATTCACCCTCTTTATAAAGGGACAAGGCTTTTATTTTTCCCTCCCGTGCTCAATCGAATCCTTCCCCCACCTCAAGCTCAAACGCCCAAAGTTCAGGTCAGGTGCTCCGAACCTTCAGTCATGTCCGGATCTAGCCTTCAAGGACGATGGGTGCCTTCCTCCGTCACGGAAGAAGACATCAAAAAGTTGAGGGAGGCCAGATATCTGACCACCGAGATTTTGCATCGGCTGCCTCCCCGAGGGCAGGCCGTCCCCACCCCCGAACCCAACGAGAACATCGTGTTCGTCTCCTACTTCCTCCGAGGTCTAGGCCTTTCTCTGGATCCTTTCGTCAGGGGTTTGATGTTTTATTACGGTCTAGACTTCCATGATCTAGCTCCGGACTCCTTTCTTCATATCACGACATTTATTGTCGTGTGCGAGGCCTTCCTCCGGGTTACCCCTCACTTTGGCCTATGGCTCAAGACCTTTGAAGTAAAGCCGAAGATGATCGAGGGGCAACATGTAGCGTGTGGAGGTGCCTCAATACGCAATATGACGGGAGCTCCGTGGCCCAAAGGTTCCATCCCAGAGGTGTTTGAATTGTGGCAACAGGAGTGGTTCTACATCACGGCTCCTAGAAGTGCCAAGTGGGCGGCCGCCCCTATTTTCTGCTCGGGCCCTCCACCACAACTGATGTCATGGATCACCAGAGGTCTGAGATGGGGTCCAGCCAAGTACGTGCCTATATTGCAAAACCGCATTCGAGATCTCTTCAATGGAGATTTCAGTTTGGTTGCGGTAATACAAGTTATGCTGGTTCGTCAAGTCCAGCCTTGCAAACGCCGGCCTCTTCGGCTGTGGGAGTTCAATCCCGAGGGACCGCGTGTCATTCAAAATTTTCTCGGCCTGACGCATGAGGAGATGTACAAGTCATTCTTCGGACCTCAGGTGGAGTGTCCGGAAATCACCGAGGACGTGGGCCTGAGTAGTAACCGCGCCACCGAACAGGTAAGGCATCTTCCGGCCGAACATACTATCTCTCCTTTGTTACGAAGTTATTTCTGAGGGTTCGCTTTTTGACCAGGACTGGCTAACAAAGGCAAAGTTGATTCGGTGTTCGGCCCCCCTCCCTGAGGGTTTGGAAAATCCGGTATTGGAAAAGATGCTCCAGACCACACCTTGCCCAGAGCCCTTGGAGGAAGATACTGTGGAGGATAATACGGGCGGACGCGGGCCCCCAACGCTGCCCATTCTAACCGAGGGAGCGAGCGTCTCCATGAAGGAAGATGACCAGAAGAGGAAAAGGACAGCGCCTGGGGATTCGGAAGCCGAAGCTTCCAAACGGGAGAAGAAGTCTCCCACAGAGGGTCCTACCTTGGGGGGTGCTACTGCCGCACAAAGTCCACGGGGGATCAATTCTCCTGTCAGTCGTAAGTGACCCGAAATACTTTAATGGTACAGATATGCCATCTTTTTCTTCTGAGAAAATAACCACCGCATATGTCTTTGCAGTTCGGGCCTTAGCCCCTCTCAAATGAGCTCGTCTTTGGGGGATCTTCTTCTAGAGATGATGGAGAGCAAAACGCCTCCTCCGGACTCCTCCGCTCCGGAAGCGGGCGACCCTGAAGTGTCGTCGCGGAGGGCCTCTCCGAGTCCGGTGAGGCCAGAAGATAATCCCATTGACCCCCGAAGCTCCCAGTGTCTGGCTCCCAAAGAGAGCAGACAAAAGAGTCCGACACCGTCTAGTGTGCGATCGGATGTTCCGAGGGAGTTGGTGGGGCGAGCGGCCATCTCAAATGAACACCGTGTGCTGATGAATACGGTGATGGAGAGAATATCGTCCGCCGAAAGCGGATTTCATGAAGCTTTTATGAGTCTACTGACAGGCTTTGAGGTACGTAAAAGAGTGTATGATAGTCCTACACATGCTAGGTGTGCCCTGTGTAGATAGTAGCCCTTGAGACTCTGGTTGTCGTCGGAAACGACGACGAACAGAGGATCATATTCCCAAGTAATAACCATATTGCCTCTATATGCAAGTGATGGAAGCTCCGGTGGCTAGCCGGACTAGCGAATTTGCCCATTTAGAACAGCAGTTGGATGCGGCAGATGCCGACATCGAGCTTGTTAACAAAAGGCTTGACGAGGCACAGGGTAAGTGTCATTATCTGGTAAACGCCACATAGGAAGAGCAGCATGATGCCAGTATCTTTAATATGTTGTGACTGTAGATGGAGCTGCCACTATTGAAGCCTTGCGGGCAGAACTTGCCCGAGCCAAGGAACAAGCGAGGTTGGGTAATGCGGCTGCTTTGAAGGCGGCCGAAGAGTTGCAAGCCGAGAAGGCCGTGCATGGTGAGAGCCGAGACAAGATGGCCAAGATGTCCATAGAATTAAAAGCTGCCGCCGACCGTTGCCTGGTTCTTGAAAAGGAAAACCAAGTGAAGGCATCGGACCTTGAGAAGGCTGCTGCGATGAGAAAGGACCTCCGCTCTGCTATGAGGGCAAAGAAGGAGGAGCTGCGGGAAGCCGGGGATATTGTAGCTGGGAAATCCTTTATGTTGCGGAGGAAGTTCAGAGATCCATGGTATGCCCCTCTGGATCGGCTGTGGAGTTCGGAGGATGTATATATGGATTTGGCGGCGAGCGCTGCCGATGCGGCCAAGTATTTCCAGGGTCAGACGGACCGTGAAGTAGACCAGCTGTTTTGGAGACAATTCCATTCTCCCGAGCGTCCGCTTTCATTGACTGACCAATTAGCCGAATGGGCCGAACTAAATAGGTTGTCCGGACTCTCCATCAGGTGTATTGTGGATCAGCTATGGCCGGAAAGGTCAAAACCGAACAGCTATTTCAGCTTGGTGCAGCAGTTCCTTGACGTGGTGCCGCGCGTTAATGCGATGAAGAGGTCGGCGTGCATAGAGGGCGTGCGGATGGCCTTTGCCCGTGTTAAAGCATACTGGGCGGAGATGGATGCTACCACTGTTGCAGCGCGGGATTCGGCCATAGGTCGAAGGGCTGCTGAGCACTACTTTGAAGAAGTTCTTGAGGGTGCTCGTTTGATAGAGACCCAGTGCTCAAAAAATATTATGTTTGAGTGATATGTAATCTCATTGTAAGCGAAATGCTTTTATAAATTTTTATCAGGCTATTTTTATACTTTTGCCTGAAAGTAATATGATGCCTCTTGGGCGGCCATTTATGTATACATGTGTATAACCTGAAAGATTGCAGCCGTCGGCTTCAACCCTCACGCATATAATGCGGAGGTGCTCGCAAAAACATGCATTCACACTTAACCCAACGTCTTGGTCCTATTAAGGAGGTGATAGCGGAGCGAGCGAGGCAACCAGACTATAATGCTTTAGCACTTTCACTTAGCCACAGGAGTTTGACAGTGGGGCTACTAAATAGCCCCTGGTGGCTCCGCACTTTCCTGATCCCGGGGTGCGTATATGCCTGGCCGGAAAATGGCCCTTCGTTAAGGTAGAGGAATTCTAACATTCCAACAGGTCATCGAGTGGTTGACCAGTCTCACGCTATATCATGACAGTCAGTTTTCGGCTTTCTCTACTGAGGTGCTCGTCCGGATGAACTGGGGCACAATCGCAGTAGTTCTCATGGTGCTACCTTAGCCGGTAAAGCGGAACGTAAGGCACCAAAACACAGGAGCTGGGCAAACCCAACATTTGACCAAAGACAATGATTCGGAGCTGATGCATATAAGGCCAAACTCGCGACGTCGAACACTCCCTAAGGTATTCGGTCTTAGTGGTATAAACCGGGCCTAAATAATGGCCTTTGTAAGAAGCCCCTTGTGTCCAGGTATGTGCACTGTTCTGGCGTGGCCACATGCCAAGACGTCACCATCCTTCTCAACGGTGGATATGTATCAACAAGAGACAGTAAAAAAGGTTTACGCAGGGTCTTAATCTAAAAAGAATCCTTGGAGCGGGTCCCTGCTGCACGTCCGCGCTTGTGTCTCCATTATGCCGTATCCTGGACGGGTGTAGCACGATGATCGTTTGTAAAAGAGAGGAATTTAGGTGAAAAAGTTGTCATGCAAAAAGATAGTTTTTTAAGAAAACAATGTATAATTCAAGATGAGGAGAAATTGCCACTTGTCTGCGCGTGTTGAGCCCTTGTCTTGACAAATAGGGGTGTGACCATTTATTCGGTATAAGTAGCGGCGCCAGACTCGATTAGTTGTGTCTGAGGTCTTGACGACCTATTTGGATGCTTTCGCTGGTCCGGGCGCCTTTAGTGTGCGGCTGCCAAGGCAGCCTCACTCTCTTCGGTGCGCAGAGATTGCTTGATATTTCCGTGCACTGAAATGATGCCACGTGTGTCACATCCCTGGTCCTATTATGCACTAGGCTAGACCTCATGTGAGCATCATGTTTAAATTCAAATGAAATTTGAATTGGGGAATTTTCAAAGCCTCAGAAACCTTCTAAAAATGATCAACATTAAAATCTTCTCAAAGAAGTCCAAGAAAATGTTCCTCTTAGTCTCTGAAAATATTGCAAAGAGGTAAAACTCAAAACAATATTTTTGGTATCTCAGAGTTAATTATTTTGGGCCTTTGAATTAAATAAATAGCTATTTGCATTGGATATATATTTGATATATAAATAATATATGTCCAATAATTACTGGAACATTTTATGTGGTTTGGTATAGTTTAACTCTAGCCACATAACTATTTTCAGGATTTTATAAAATGGTTTAGTATTTTACTAAACTAAAACAACACAGAACAAAATAGATAAATAAAAAACAGAAATAGAAAGAGAGAGAAAGACTACCTGGCGCTCATCTGGTAGCCCACCTGGCCCAGCTCCCCCAACGGCCCAGCCCACCGCCGCCCCCCCCCCCTCACCTGTCGTCTTCCTCCCTGCCAGGAGGACGGACACCGCGACGCCGCCGCGCGCGCCACCTCCACCCTACTCGGCCACCTCCTGCTTCCTCCTCGACGCCCGGAGACGCCACGCACCTCCCTGCCTCTCTCCCTCACTCTCCCGCGTCCTCATCCTCTCCCCGGAACACTCTCCCCCTCCTCTGTTCTCCTCACCTGAATGGAGCCGCCGCCACCGACAAGAGCCACCGTGGCTACCGGCCACCCCACGGCTCACCGACGCCCCAGGAAGCTCCGCCGGTCCTTCCTCTACCTCCTCAACGAGCCACGAGGCCCCGGACGTGCTGCAACACCGCCCTCGATGTCTTCTTCAACCTCAGGACCGCCGGCCATCTTCGTCAAATTCGTCGGCTCCGGTGCCTCCCCGAGCTCGCTGAGGCCACCGTTGCACCCGCTGTGAGCTCCTGTGTTGTTTCCCCCTCTTCCCTGGCCCGTTTTCTTCCTCTAACACCGATGTCGTCGCGACCGAGAGCTTCTCGCCGCCGGCCATGGCGTGGCCGTGGCCACAGCCACCGTAGCTCGCTCCCGAGCCCACCGTCGTGCTCACCGCAACCCCAGGAGGCCGCAGCGCCCTTCCGTTTCCCCTCTTGTGCACCGTAGCGCCGTTCCCGCCAACGCCCGAGGTCCGGCAGCCGCTGAGCTCGACGCCGGCGAGGATTACGGCCGCCCTAGCTTCTCCCGTTTGCCCTGTTAGATGCGCGCGAGCCCGGGCATTCCGTAGATGCCCTCCGCCGGCCATTTGGTCGCCGGAGCAAGAAACCCGAAGGCCTCCGCCGCCTCGGCCTCGCCGACGACTCAACGCCGGCGGGATTGAGTCGTTTGACCAGGGGTTTGACCTCCCCTGGGTCTATGACAGGTGGGCCCCCGCCGTCAGGTGATTAGTTAAGCTAATCACCACCTAATCTAACCCCCTGACACTGACATGTGGGCCCTAGTGCCCTAATCTTTAATCAAACTAAACTAACCCCCCCTGTCTAACCTGTGTCACTGACGTGTGGCCCCCACACGTCAGGTTTGACCCGATCCAGCCCAGTTGACCCTGCTGACGTCACCGTGACGTGGTGCTGACGCCATAATTCATTCTGGATTTATATTATTCAGGAAATTCCAGAAAATTGTAAAAACTTCTAAAAATCATAGAAATTCAACTGTAACTCCAAATTAAATAATTTATATATGAAAAATTATCAGAAAAATTCAAGGAATCCATCTGTACCATTTTCATGCATGTTAGAACAACTTATAGATGCTGTTTAGCACAAATCATATAAAGGGCATTTAAATAATCACATATGGAGTTTGAATTTGAATCTTGTATTCAAACCAACTTCATTTAATCTATTGCTAGTTGCATTAGCTCAAAACACATTCATATTGCCATGCCATGAGCATGCATCATATTGTGCATTGCATTGATTGTATTTCTTCTTTGTTGTCGGTATTTGTCCCCTCTCGATAGACGTGATACCGATGATGTGATCGTTGACACTGATGAAGACCCAATGTTATCTTCAGAAGTGCCAGGCAAGCAAAACCCCCTTGTTCATTCCGATACAATCCCACTCTCTCGCTCCTGCTCTCTTTTACTGCATTAGGACAACAACGATTCATCTGTTACCTGCTGCGGTAGCTGAACCCCTTTATCCTTTGCATGACCTGTCATTGCCACAGTAAATAGATGAAACCCACTAGCATGAGTAGGAGTTGTTTGAGCCCTGTTGTGCCTACTCATTCATGCTTGTTTGTCATGCCTGCTACTGCTTAGAGTTGAGTCAGGTCTGATTCATCGGGGATGAATCAGAGGCGTGTGAACATGTCCTACTGTGTGTGAGCTAAGTGTGTGAACACGTTTTGGTAAAGGTAGCGGTGAGAGGCCATGTAGGAGTACATGGTGGGTTGTCTCATTGCAGCCGTCCTCAGGAACTGAGTTCTGTGTTTGTGATCCATGATTCAGCTACTACCACGCATTGGGCCCGAAACCAATGGACCCTCTCGGCTTCTTGATCACCCTTGTCCTCTGTCCAGGAGTTGCAAGTAGTTTCTGGTGTTTGTAGTATGCTGGAGGCCGTGGGCAGCGCTGACCGTAGGGGTGGGCTGTGATGCGGTAGGCACGTGGCACGGTGTACCGGGCGCCCGTTTGGTGTCTCGGGAACCCTGTTCACATTGTTTGGGGCTGTGAGCGAAACTCTGGCCGGATCTCCTCATGGATGGAACCCGAATAGGCGATAAACCTGGACTAGAGACTTAGGTGATTAGGTAGGTCGTGGCCGACACCCACGTTGGGCTTCCGCTTGAAGGTTGCCGAGTACATGTCGTGTAAACGACGGTAAGTGGTGAGAGCGTGTATGAAGAAGTACACCCCTGCAGGGTTAACCTAATCTATTCGAATAGCCGTGTCCACGGAAAAGGACTTCTGGATTGCTTATATCAGTTCATAGACAAGTGAAAGTGGATACTTTAAAATACGCAAGATAAGCGTGAGTGCTATGGATGGCGTTCTCGTAGGGAGACGGGAGCGGATCCATAGTGATGTATTGATATGGTGAATATGTGGACTCGTGTGCGCCACCTCAAAAGAGTTGCTTGCAATCATAGTTTAGGTTAGCCACTGAGTCAAAGCTGGCTTGCTGCAGTTAAACCCCACCATCCCCTTTGTTGATAATGATGCATATGTAGTTAGTTCTGATGTAAGTCTTGCTGGGTACATTTGTACTCACATTTGCCTATTTTATGGTTTGCAGAGAGACTTCGGTCTCACTAGTAGTTCCACGTGGACTTCGACGTTTAGCTTGTTACCTCAGCTACGATCTTGTGCCCTCGACAGGATTTGGTAGATAGTCAGGCTTCTCGGCCTTTTTCTTTTATAGATGTCTGTACTCAGACATGATAGCTTCCGCTTGTGCTTTGACTTGTATACTCTGATTGTTGGGTCATGAGACCCATGTTTGTAATATCTCGCTCCTCGGAGCCTATTGATTAAAATACTTGAGTTATAGAGTCATGTTGTGATGCCATGTTGTATTTGCACATATCGAGCATATTGTGTGTATGTTATTGAAATGCTTGGTATGTGTGGGATCTGACAACCTAGTTGTTTATCCTTGGTAGCCTCTCTTACCGGGAAATGTCTCCTAGTGTTTCCACCGAGCCATGGTAGCTTGCTACTGCTCCGGAACACTTAGGCTGGCCGGCATGTGTCCTTCTTCGTTCCTGTGTCTATCCCTTCGGGGAAATGTCACGCGATGAATACCGGAGTCCTGTTAGCCCGCTACAGCCCAGTTCACCAGAGTCCTGCTAGCCCAGTGCTACAGCCTGGATTCACTCGCTGATGACCGACACGTTCGATGCTGGGTCATGGATGCCTGTCCCTGTAAGTCTGTGCCACTTTGGGTTTACGACTAGCCATGTCAGCCCGGGCTCCTTATCATATGGATGCTAGCGACACTATCATATACGTGTGCCAAAAGGCGCAAACGGTCCCGGGCAAAGGTAAGGCGACACCCGTGGGAATACCGTGCGTGAGGCCGCAAAGTGATATGAGGTGTTACATGCTAGATCGATGTGGCATTGAGTCGGGGTCCTGACAGTGTGGACCGGGCATCTTGAGTGTGAGGGAGGCGTAGTGTGGTATTGCATTAAAGCGAGCGAAAGCTTCGCGCCCGAGCAGTGCTTGATAGCCACTTTGAAACGGAGCGATGTGGAAGGTTAAATGCTCGCGACGGAAGTTATCGGGGGAGCCGAATATAACCTGTAGTAGGAGGGAGCCCGTACAACGAGCCCTTGGGCCTGGCGTTACTCCTTTAAAGGTAGTATTGCTATGGCGAATTTGTGTTGGGTCTAACCCCATCCCGCGGATTGTATCCTGATATATTAGGTTTAGGCTACTGCCGCCGTCCATCAAGACTCGTGTGAAGTGATATCCGCCAATTACTGGGTCTAATACTAGGGCAGCCCATCCTGCGTGTCGGATACTTGCTGAGTAATCGCGATGGTCGAAAGTGATCGGTTGAGACGACCAGTGGCAGGACTTCACGGTGACAGGCACTTGGGTATATTTTCCTGGGAGTGCCGTGTTGTTTTTTCCCTTGATCACATGTAACACGTTTACTGTTTTGACTTCTGGTGGAAATTTCTTTTGTTCCCCCGTGTCTTGCTTGGGAGGCTCGTCCTCGTCTTCACTTGGTGTATCCTCCCCCTTGTGTATGGCGTTGAGCTTGCCGGACTGCTTGAAGACCCAACATTCTCTGTGGGTATGATTAGCAGGTTTACCCGGGGTACTATGGATCTGACATACTTGGTCCAGAATTTTGTTGAGGCTGGACAGTTCATCCCTGGTGCCTTTAGGGGGCGGCTTTTGACCTGGCCGAGAGCTTTTGAATCCGGCATTTACTGTCGTGCCCTTCGTGCTGTCTTCTTTATTCCGGCGTTTGTTATTGCTGTTGTGCCGTGATTTCCCGTTTCCATCTCTAACTTCAGATGTACTGGGGTCGCTGGTGCTGCATCTGGCTAGCCAGCTATCCTCACCCGCGCAAAAGCGGGTCATGAGGTTTGTTAATGCGGCCATCGTTCTCGGGTTATTTTGGCCGAGGTGTCTGGCGAGCCATTCGTCGCGGATGCTATGCTTGAAAGCTGCCAAGGCTTCGGCGTCCGGACAGTCCACAATCTGGTTCTTTTTAGTAAGAAACATGTTCCAAAGCTTTCGGGCTGACTCTCCGGGCTGTTGAGTTATATGACTCAAATCGTCCGCGTCCGGAGGTCGGACATAAGTCCCTTCAAAATTTGCCCGAAAGGCGTCTTCGAGCTCTTCCCAACTTGCAATGGACCTTTCGGTGAGGCCTTTGAGCCAGTGACGAGCTGGCCCTTTGAGCTTGAGGGGTAAGAACTTGATGGCGTGGAGATCATCTCCTCGAGCCATATGGATATGAAGGATATAGTCCTCAATCCAGACCCCAGGGTCTGTTGTTCCGTCGTATGCCTCTATGTTTACGGGCTTGAATCCCTTTGGAAATTCATGGTCCAGCACCTCGTCGGTGAAACATAGGGGGTGTGCGGCACCCCTGTAGCTGGGTGTACCGCGTTGTTCGGATGTTTGTTGTGTTGCATTGTATGCTGGGGCGCGCTTGCGTGGTCCATAGATGGATCTTGTTGCGCTGTCCTTTGGTGCGAGCCCTCGCATGGGTCGCGTGTTGTATTGTGAGTGGTGTCATATGCCGCTCTGTGTTGATAGAGGGGTCGTCTATCCGACCAGGTGGCCACTTTGATATTTGGTTGTGGGGGGTCTGAAGCCTCCTCATCAAATTCAGGTAGCAGCTTCCGCTTTGGGTAGCTCTTGGAGGGGCGATTGTCGCCATACATCGCTGCTGTGTTGAGTATTTTATTCCATCTGATGTGGAGTGTGTCTTGCGCAGCCTTGAGCCTTTTACGGGCAGTCTGCTGCTCCGGGTGCCTGTCCGGCGTTATGTCGTCCGGACCATTATCCTTGATAGGATTTGTTTGTTCGGTTTGATTATCCGGATTGCCGTTGTCCGGCAACGGTTCTCCCTACTCCAGTGCTGGGTCTGTGTGATCGCTATTTCTGTCGAGGCGGGATTTGGGGCGGCGCTTGCATCGCCGCTTTGACTGCTTTTCGAGGGAACAAGCCTTCGGTGCGTCCTTCCGCTCCTCGTCGTCATCTTTTGGTGCATCCACCATGTATACGTCATATGACGAGGTGGCGTTCCAGGGCCCAATAGGCGCTGGTTCTTCATCGTCTCCTTCATCGGCGTCCATACCGTCGATGTCTTCGGAGTCGAAGTCGAGCATGTCGGTTAAATCGTCGACAGTGGCTACAAAGTGGGTGGTGGGTGGGCTTTGAATTTCTTCATCGTCCATATCCCAATCTCGCTGACCGTGGTCCGGCCAGGGCTCTCCTGATAAAGAGAGAGACTTTAGTGATTTCATAATATCGCCAAAGGGCGAGTGCTGAAAGATGTCCACGACAGTAAACTCCATGATCGGCGCCCAATCGGATTCGATCGGCAGTGGTGCGAATGGTTCGGAGTCCGGAGAGGAGTCCGGCTCTTTGGAATCACGAGTCTCGCGGAGTGCAGGGCTGGTGTTTGGCTCGATCGCCGTTAGGATCCCAGCCCCCGAGGGGGCGTCCATCCACCCATCCTCGATCAGCGCAGTTGGCTCCGAATTAAGGGTCGAAGCCGATGCGGGTGCGGCCTTCAGGGCACTGTTAGGTGGCAGAGCTAGATCATGCTCGTCGTGGCAGTGCGGCGCGCTCGGCAGTGGCTCGAATCCGTCGAAGATCAAGTCCCCGCGGATGTCAGCCGTGTAGTTTAAACTTCCAAATCTGACCTGACGGCCAGGGGCATAGCTTTCGATCTGCTCCAGATGGCCAAGTGAATTGGCCCGCAGTGCAAAGCCGTCGAAGACAGAGATCTGTCCGGGGAGACAAGTTTCACCCTGGACCGCATCACTATTGATGATCGTAGGGCCATCAAGCCTGACGGCGACAACACAGAGGAACTCTCAATGAAAGCACCAATGTCGGTGTCAAAACCGGCGGATCTCGGGTAGGGGGTCCCGAACTGTGTGTCTAGGCCGGATGGTAACAGGAGGCAAGGGACACGAAGTTTTACCCAGGTTCGGGCCCTCTCGATGGAGGTAAAACCCTACGTCCTGCTTGATTAATATTGATGATATGGGTAGTACAAGAGTAGATCTACCACGAGATCGGAGAGGCTAAACCCTAGAAGCTAGCCTATGGTATGATTGTTGTTCTGTATGTTGTCCTACAGACTAAAACCCTCCGATTTATATAGACACCGGAGAGGGTTAGGGTTACACAAAGTCGGTTACAATGGTAGAAGATCTACATATCCGTATCGCCAAGCTTGCCTTCCACGCCAAGGAAAGTCCCTTCCGGTCACGGGACGAAGTCTTCAATCTTGTATCTTCATAGTCCAGGAGTCCGGCTGAAGGTATAGTCCGGCCATCCGGACACCTCCTAATCCAGGACTCCCTCGGCTGGTATTATATTCGACGGCCCACATGACGTTGTTGGGCCGATTTCCTTTAGGGCCTAACAGGCCGTGAGTTAACGGGCCGTAAAATGGGCTATTTGCGAAGAGACCGTTAACATGCTTTTCATGGGCCAGCCCATTAACTTTTGACCAAGTCAAACGGGCTGGATTTGTAAGCTAAATGGGCCACTGTTGGGTCGTGCCACATGTCGACATATCATAGGCGCCTATCTGACCCACTGACGAGCTGACACATGTTTCGTCCGGCCAATAAGAATTTTACACGTGGAAATTTCCCATTGGTCGGGGCTGTTAACGGGTTATTGGATCCAAAACCCGACCCGATAGCTTAACGGCGTTCTGTTACGGTGGATGCCATGTGTCGGTCACCCTTGACGAAAGCACTTCTGTGACGCGCGATTTATTGTCATGGAAGTGGACACTTCCGTGATGATAATTTTGGTAATGTCATGGAACACTTCTACGACAGCACAGGTATGACTATCTTGATTTTGTCATAAATTTGTCATGGATGTACATGCATGACAAAAAAGCGACCTACCGTGACAAACATGTATCATCACGGAAGTGTATTTTTTTTGTAGTGCTTTTAATAGTATTGGCTTTTCTTATGGACTAAATTTGATCTTGGATCACTAAAAGTAAAATGTAGAGTCTTGTGCTTTGAGCTTGAGCCAATCTTTTGTCCTTAGCATTTTGAGGGGTTTACTTGCCAATCCATGTCATGCCAATCATTGAGCTTTCCTGAAATATTTATCTTAAAATAGCATTAGCTCAATGAGCTATATGTTGTTAGGAATTACCAAAACCACCCAGGGATAGTTGCACTTTCAATCTCCCCCTTTTTGGTAATTAATGACAACATATAGATCAAAGCTTCGACAAGTGATCATAAGATTGAAAAACATTGTCGCTTTGAGAAGTATGTGATAAGCAAGAGCTCCCCCTAAATTTGTGCATTATTTAAGATTTGCTTTTGAATGCAAAGGCACAATCGATTAGGATCATGGGTTACTCTTCCATGTCACATACATCTTGGTGGAGCGCTCAAAATGATAGAAATTAAAAGCATGCACTCATCACCAAGCAAGTGAATGATCATATATGAGATATAAAAGATAGTATCATCCAAACAAGCATTAAGGTAGAAAATTATCAACCACATGATCAAAAAAGTATCTCACACAAGGACATAAAGTATCTCACACAATAAAATGTTCAACCAAAGACAAAGAAGCGAAACACACTCTCGAAGCCTATGATCTATACATATTTCTCCCCCTTTGGCAACAAGTTACCAAATTTTTTGAAAATGCATAGTGCTATGCATCTGTCAGGCTTGGTCTTCGCGAGGTGGTGTAGAGATAACTCCAAGGATGAAGGCATCTGTCAATGTAGTTGGAGCTGGTGGAGTGGGTGCTGGAGGTGGCACTGGAGATGTAGCTGCTGGTGCTGACAAAGTAGTTCTAGTATCTGAAACTGGCACTGCAGCAGACCTCGGACCTCATGGTACATGCTGAAAAGCATCAGTAGTTGCCTTCCCTCTCCTCTCTTCTGCTTCCTCCTGAAGCTGCTCAACTGCAGTCTGAATCTCAGTTACCTTCCGGTCAAGATCATAGAATTTTGTCTCAACAATCCTCTCCAGGCTCCCCCTGATTCTGAGTCAGGGTGGCCAAGCCCTTCTCAATCCTCAATGTAGCTTGAATCAAATAGCCTAATTGATCTTGTTTTGACTTGAGGAACACCTGAGATGCTTCTTCTACGCTTGGCATCTTGCAACTTTCTCAGCCTTTGCTTTGGCTCTCTTCTCCTGTGCTTGAGCTGATGATCGTTACTCCTCATTCATCACTACTGTGTTGTCTTCAAATTCAGGATATAAGGGTAGATGCTCCTTGTCGAGCAAATAAATTCCTGTGCCCATCTTAGAATTGATGAGCTCCTGAATATGTGGAGCATACCACAACTTCTCTTTTGGTCAGCAACAGTCCTCTTGATTGTCTCTATAATCAGACTCATGACCTTGAACTTCTAAGGGACATCAAAGATTTCCAGCATGTTGATGGAGTGTCCTTTGATCATCTTGTGATCTCCTGACTTGGGTAGAAGAGTGTGCCTTAGGATCCAGTTGATGGTAGGCAGACCAGACAACAAGAAATGTACAGATCCAAGCTTGTGAGTCTCCAAAGCTTTATCAGGGATCTCTTTGTACATGTTTTCCATGGAGTTGTGGTCTTTCTCCTTCTTGGCATACACATCCAAGTCATCCTCATGTTCCTCTGGGGCATTGATTAGCTTGGCCCATTCTTCAACAGTGGATTGGTATGTAACGCCCCGTATGTAACTTGCCATATTTGTATTCCAACTCTTGCCATTTTCGGCTCTAAGTTATGATATTCCCTCATGGTTGGGTTTTGTATTCATTTTTCTTTTTGTCCATGTCATGCATCTCATATCATGTCATCATGTGCATCACATTTGCATACGTGTTCGTCTCATGCATCCGAGCATTTTCCCCGTTGTCCGTTTTGCGATCCGGCACTCCTATGTCCTCCGGCGCCCCCCTTTTGCATGTTTTCGTGAGTAGGTGTTAAACTCTCTCGGATTGGACCGAGATTTGCCAAGTGGCCTTGGTACGCCACCGGTAGACCGCCTGTCAACTTTCGTGCCATTTGGAGTCCGTTTGATACTCCAACGATTAACCGAGGAACCGTAAAGGCCTCGTGTGTGTTGCAGCCCAACACCCCTCCAAAGTGGCCCACAACCCATCCAAAACCTCTCCATCCTCTCGGCCGTTCGATCACGACCACGTGGCCGAAAACCGCACTCCATTTGGACTTTCCTAGCTCCCCCTTCCTATATAAACACCTCCCCTCCGAAATTTTCGGGCGAAACCCTAGACTAGCTCCTCCCGCCACCACCGGACGTGTCCACCGGCGCCTCCCTCGCCCAATCCGCCGCCGCCACATCAGCCCCATGCCTCCT